>NC_077227.1:56944394-57244394 GCF_027887165.1 Monodelphis domestica
TATGCACCTTACTGAACCAAGAAGAGAGGCAGAAGTGGTGCAGTGGCAAGCATTCTCTATTTGGAGTCAGGGGACCTGAATTTGAATTCTAACTCAGCTGTTTTCTTACTAGGTGAGTGAGATGGCCATTACCCTCCTTCAGGACTCAATTCATTCATTGACAAAAATCAAGAGGTTGGACTAGTGATAACCCAACCTTTATTAAATAACTATTTTATACTGTCTCCTTCCATATTTAGGCTCTTGATTTCTGTAGGGAGCCTTGATACTTTTTTTTTTTGAGGGGGATACTAATTGGAGATCATGAACATTCATCCTTTTCTTCCCTTAGGGACACCTAGGCTTCCAGAGACTTCAGTAAATCTTCCAAGACAGCAGCTGTCAGTGGGAGGTTAAACCTATAGCCACAGGACTCACATTAATGGGAGACCAAGGGCAATTCACCAGTGGACTCACATTTTAAAAGGGTAGAATTGGACAATGGACAATGTGTGGACAGTGATGGGCTCTTGCCCCTTGGAAAGAGTGTGAAAGATGGTCTCTTTGAGTGGATTCCAGGACTTTCAGCTTTCTTAGAAAGTTGGTTAAGAAGTGGGCAGTTATGCTATGGATGCTTAAATTTGGTTGATCAGACCAAGCTTGTGTCTCCCCAGAGAGCAGATCTGCCCTCATAACTGAGACCTTACCTTGTTTTCTTCAGTACTCTGGGGTTGCCTCTATACCACTTAGCTTGTCCATACTTTCTATTTCATTCTTTCTTAATTCTGACCACACATATTCTTTATAGTATTTTCTGCCACTTTAAGAAATTATATAAAACTAGTGTATATATATATATATATGTGTGTGTGCATATAAGTTTATATACACATATATACACTTTTATGGCAATCTGTGTATGTATGTATGTATGTATGTATGTATACAAATATATGTAGGAGGTCCTGAAATTGTAGAGATGAGTGTGCATGTATATATATACACATATATAATAAATATATACACTATTTGGACACTCTATGTGTGCATGCATGCAAATATATACAGGATGTCCCCAAAATGTGAGTGTTTACACACCTATACTCTTTTGGGGTGCCCTGTATATGTGTCTTGATTAAATTCTAAGTTTTTGAAAGCTATACACACACACATATATGTAAATACGTATATACACAGGTATATATATTCACATACATATATCAACAAGGATTTCCCAAGTGCCTACTGTGTGCCATGCTGGGCATCTAGATGGTGCAGTGGTTCCAGTGCTAGATTTGAAGTAAGAAGACTTTTTCCTGAGTTAAAATCTGGCCTCAGACATTTATTAGCTATGTGACCTTGGGCAAGTCACTTAATCCTGTTTGCCTCAGCTTCCTCATCTGTCAAATAAACTGGAGAAGGAAGTGGCAAACCACTTCAGTTTCTCTGTGGAGAAAACCCCAAGTGGGGTCATGAAGAGTCAGATGGAACTGAAATGACTGAACAACAATGTGTCAAGTACTGTTTTATGTGCTTGGGATACAAAGATAAAAATCAGAATATTTTGTATTTATAGGAATAGGGATAGAGTCTGGACCTGTGAGTTCATTGGTATAATGAATTCCCAGAGAAGGAAACTCCATCTACAATGCAGGTTGGTTCTTTTTCTGCACTTTATAGTCTGAGAGAGTTAGCATGCATCAGAGCATGCATATGTTAAGTGACTTGCTCAGGATCACACGAACAGTAGGTATCTGAATCCAGACTCCAAGGACAACTCTTTACAGCTGCCTCTCTCCATGTATACATACAGTTAATATATAGATGTGTTTACACAGGTAATGAATAAGTACTTAAAGGTCCATTGACTATCCATTAATGACAAGCAGTTCAGCAGATTGCACCTGTGTTGACACTTTATTTCTCAACCTAATGGTGAGTTTATTTACTGACATTAGGATGAGCTCTAGCCCAAAATAAGGTACTTAAAAAAACTCAGTTATTGACCTTGGGAACAAAAGAAAAAAGACTGCTTTCTAGACCCTTCATTGTTATTCTTTTGCTTCAGTAACATCAGTTAAATAAATTAGCCATTAATGGGAGAAGCCTTAAAATCACCAATATTTAATTAATTCATGCATATTATCTAGGTGATATACATTAGCCGTCTTTCTCCACCCCCAAAGGAAACATGGAGGATGAATTTTGGACATTTTGAGAACTGTCATTTCTATGCTGAAAGGCATTTTTTCCTTATTTTTTCCTTTTTCAGAAGTGATAGCTTACGAATATTTTGACTCAATTTGATTTCCTATTGCAATTTGACTTCTCATCGTGAAATATACAATGTCTGAAATCCAAAGATGCTTGCAAAATCCTAGTTTTAATTTTGTAATAGTTATAATTGCAGTGTGTACTTTTAGCTAAGTAAGTAATTATAGTTTAGGTTTTAGAATTAAGGTGTAAATGGAGAGGTGGTTAATAATTTTGCCAATCCCTGAATTCTGTTATCTACTTAGGTCTTCAATAGGTCATTGCACATTAGCTACTACTAATGTAAGCCCAAGTTAGGGGGACCGATACCCAAAATGTTAAGGAGAAAGTATTTGTTCTTTCCTGGATAATCTTAACTTTAGCTATTTGGCTGATGATGAGAGATAGCTTGGTCAAAATGATATTTTTTTTTTGGATATGTGACAGTATTCAGAGACTATCAAAATTAACCAGCTGATACTGATATTAACTATTTTTTATTTTTGTGGAAATGCAAATCAATACCTACCTACATGCCAACCTAACTCCAAAGAGATATGTGTTATCTTCAGTAATACTGTTTGTTCCTATAGTAATATAATCTTTTCTTATGTGTGTTGAATAGTTTCATTAGCTTTAATGCTAATGAAGAAGATGGTTATGAGAGCAATAAAGAAAACTATCAGTGACACCACACGGGAGATTTAATTTCTTTCTCACCCTACCCACTGTTCTATCTTTCCTTCCTGACATATTCATAAGTCATACAAATGGGTAACATCACTTTCAGGTAGCATATCTTATTTATTTAAACTTAAACAGGTTGAAATGCTTAAGAGACAAGTAACTTGTTCAGGAATATTGAAGGTGAGTGGGAATGAGAGAATTTTCACTTGGATTGATACCAACAGATCTTACTCCTCTTGCCTTCAAAACTTTTAGCTTTGGCTAATTGGATGGGAAGAATATTGTTCTTCTTGTCAGCCTAGTTGTATCTTCTCCCACGGGGTCCCTTTAGCAATGTCACCCATAGGTGATCATTTAGAACAAAGCCCAGGGGTAGAGTGAAATATTTTTGGGGAGCTGTTCCCTGCCATGAATTTCTTGAATGTTAATATTTAAATAAGAGAATAAGATAATTGAGGAATCATGCCAACTACCTCCATTTTCTCTGGCTCCATACGGAACCAGGAGAAATGGGGAAAAGTCACAGAGAAGCAGCTCTTGGCTCAAACGGTAGTGGGAAAGTTTTAAACAGAGCTGTCCAAATGTAGAATAGGTTGCCTCAGTAGGCAGTGATTTGCTCACTTCTTTTAAGTCTGAATGACCATATGTTGGGAAAGCTGCTGATACAAGATTCACGACTTGGATGTAACTCAGACTAGATGACTTCTGAGGACCTGACATGTACTATTCACTAAGTGAATAATTATACTTTAAGTAATCTCAAGTATTATGATTCAATTACATTTGCACAATGCCTGGCATAGAGGGTACTTAAATGTTTATTGATTGATTCTATATTTGACTCCTTACCCTCACTCCCCAAACCAAATGCTTTGCACACTGAGGTTGATATTTTGACATCCCTCATTCTGCCACCCTGTTCTCTTTTATATTGGGTATGTGTGCATGTGTGGGGTTGTTATTTTTTCTTTTGAAAGAGGAAAGATGTTCCTTTGGATACCATATTGGGAGTTGTTATTTATTTACCCATCAATACTTCTAGAATCCATGATATCATAGAATCATTGAATTTGAGAATTGGAAGGGACTTTGGGCCATATGGTCCAACCCAAACATGAAAGGAATCCCCACCATAATATACCAGACAAGTGATTATCAAAATTCTTCTTGAAGACTTGCAAGGAGGGGAAACTCATTCTTTCTTAAGGCAGGCCATTCTACTTTTTTTTTTAAACCCAAACCTTCCTTCTTGGAATCAATACTGTCTATTGGTTCCAAGGCAGAAGAGTGGTAAGGGCTAGGCAATGGGGGTTAAGTGACTTGCTCAGGGTCACACAGCTGAGAAGTGCCTGAGGCCAGATTTGAACCTCCTGTCTCTAGGCCTGGCTCTCAATCCACTGAACTACCCAGCTGCCCCCCACCCCCATTCTACTTTTAGATAGCTCTGAGTTTTGAGTTTTTCCTGGCATCAAACCAAAACTTGCTTCTTTGCAATGTGGATTCATTGGTCTTGGAAGGTTCTTCCTTTATTAACATAATTCACAAGTCCTCTATAACAATGCAGAAGTTCCTAAACATTGTCAGGTTTCAATTCCCTGAGAGTCTCAGTCATTTTACTGAGTCCTCCTAGCCTAAAATAACAAATAAACAAAAACTAAAACCTAACCTATACTTTTATCCAATAATTAGGTCCAGAGAACTTCATACATATTAATGTCCTAACAACTTAGTAGCCATTTGAAAAAATAATACATATAAGTTGAAAGAAATAATATTTTTCTTTCATTCTAAAATAAACACAATTAATAATAGGACACCTATGTCTATTTAACACAGCACAGCTTCTCACACTTTGGAATCAAATTGGACACTGCCACTCTCATTTCCTGCTGCATGTTAATTTTTGTGTAGTACTTTTTATTATAGATAACCCAGCTTTGCAAAGATAGGATGCCACAGAAAAAACATTTTGGGAAAAATATTGGTGAAATGGTAAACAAAAACACATCTCAAACAGAGAAAATGCCTTTGATAGACTCTAGTGTGATCCAAAATTGAAACCTATCACTGGTAGGTAGTTTTTGAGGTATCTAACATGTCAAATATCACAGTGCTTTTCCCTGAAAATTAAGAATATCCCCTGGTGCTCCTGTGGGTTTGCTATAGCTACCTGGGGTTCTGTGGCACAAGGTTTGGGAAATTTGGAATTAATAGATATATTTCCTGAGTCGCTTTGACAACACCATGCACTTCACTTTAGGAGGAGCCTCTGTTCTCTTCAGTGAAACTCAAAGGCTACCTTCTACTTGAGGTCTTTCTTAATCTCTCTAGGTTCCAGTTCCTCCCCTGCCAAATTATTCCAGGTCTACTTTGCATGTATTTCTGGAAACTTATGTGTATATTTTCTCTTTGAGAGAGTATGTCAGAGTACAACCCTATGGATTTTATTTATTGATCCCATTTTTATCTTGAATTCATTTATCTGGAAAATTTAAAATACCGCCTGATAGCTCTGCTATCCATCAGTACCTAGAGAATCTCCCTCAGTTTTCTTAATTATAAAATTTATTTTGGACTGGGGCTTTTATTGATATAGGAAACTCTCAATGTGGAAACTCACCGATGGTCACCTACTCTGTATCTTGAGTTCATGAAGAGTTGCTGGGAGCACTGAGAAGTTAAGTGATTTGCTCAGTCATGTAGCTTTGCACTAGGCTTTCCTTACTCTGAAATCAGCTCTCTATCCTCTGCCCTATGCTAACTCTTAATTTTAAAATCATTAACAGATATTCGTTGAGCCCTTATTTGCTGGGGTCACTCTACTAAATTCTAGGAATCTAACTCTTAAGTAACATGAATCCTATATCTTTTGGGTTTCCAACTCTAACCTTGAATTGAATTCCCCTTCTCTTAATAAAAGGTCCAGATTCTTGCATCCAGTTGACTTTTTCCATAGTCAAGTCAATGCCTATATATGTACCAGACACTGTGCAGTCGAATTCCATGATATCATCTTTCTTTGAAATGAGTGAGCATTTCAGTGAAAGGTTAGCCATAGACAAAATTTTATCATTTCATTAGGAAAATCAGTAAAGGTTTGAAGGGGAGTGAGGGTGGCATGTGGAGATGAAGGGAGTCTTTTGTTTGGCAGAAACTACATTAGAGTCAAACCTAACTCAAGTCAAACAACTCTTCTTTCTCATCCTCCCCTCCTCCCCCCCCCCCCATAAAACGTGTCCCTTTGGCAGCCTGACTGGCACTGACTTAAGAGCAGGAGGGTAATGGATGTATGGTACCACTGCATTCTGGGATATTGTTTAAATACCGTAAAAAGCCCTACTCATTTACTCTGTCTGAGCACTGGAGAGAAAAACGGTGTGGTAATCCTGCCATAGCAGGTGGTACTACTTTCATATCAGTAGAAAATGAAATTGTGTGGATGTTTCTCCCCCCTCCTCTCCCGTTCTCTCTTTTTAATCTTTAAATAAGACGATTGGTAGCCTGTTGGCAAGAAAATAGGCCCTGAATTTTTATTCAAAGTTATACAAGGATGATAGTTGGAATTTTTGGCAGGAGGCACGCCATTGCTTTTCAGAAAGTGCTGTCAAGGGAAGCTTTTTCTGAGTTACCTGCTGGGCCCAAGCTCTTTTATGTTGTTGTTGTGACAGGTAGATTTATAAGGCTTGAAATTTGTACAAATCAGTTGTCATTCAGTGCTGGCTGTCAATGTGTCAAGCTGTCAGGCCTGCTGTGAGGGGATGCCTGAGGGGGTGTACAAGGGGGCAACCATGGAGAAAGGAAATGAGTTCAAACAGACCTGAAATGGAGCTCAGTTCTCAGGGTTTTCTGCCCCTGTAGAGCCGGCATTGATTTTTCTTCGTGTTGAGCAACAGCAAACCTCAAATGACACGTTGTTAGCAATCTAAAGTTGCTGTTTATTGTCTTTTAAATGGCAGCCAATCATGCAGAAGAGAATACAGTGTGTATTTTCGAATTGTGCATGTTTAGCAGCATCCCGTGCATGTCACTTTTCTGGCCTGGCTGGTTTCCACAGAGGGACCTGCTGCTTCACTGATGAGGACAAGTTTCCGGAGCATTTTGCAGACACAGCATGAAAGGAAGTTTTGTGCTCTTCTCTCCCTGTGCCGTAGATCACTAATAAACATGGTATTAAAGACGCAGGGACACTGCACTACTGTTTAGCCTTTAAAAGAAAATGGGAGAGGGAGGGATGAGTGGAGGCATAAAACCGTGTCCTCAACCTGGTCCCTTAGCAGAGGGCATCTCTTCTCTGCAGACCTGGTTAGTGAACCAGGATGAGTTGGATTTTCTGGGCAGAATCATCTGTGACATTCCCAACTAAATAGCCCATTTCCTTCCCCTTCCTTCTACCCAAGCAAGAAAAACAAATAAACAAACAAAAAATCTTTCCAGCAGTGTCTATGAATATTTTTCTTATTTGTTCTAATCTCTTCCTGGCAAAATCATCCATATTGAATATTATAATACTTAAAAAACCCAGTAGATTTCTCCATTCTAAACCAAGGCATCTATGTAATGGTCACTAAGTAAATATTGGGTTTAATCTTCCCTACATCCCTTGTTTTTCTTCTAGTATATCTCTCTTCTATGTCCTTAATTCTCTTGTTTCAAGTACCTCATGTTACTGTGGACAAATCAACTCCCTTCTCTGGACTCAATTTCCTCATTTATAAAAGGAAGGGGCCAGACTATATTAATTTTTGAAATATCTTCCTTCTCTAAATCTCTAACCATATGATTCATTCCTAAGAAAAATTTTGCTTTGCTCATATTTAAGTATCCTGTTTATTAGTAAAAATTATTTTAAATTTGTTTGTTACATTAAAATGACCAGGTATCTCTAACCCTCCCTCACTAGAGAAGGCATAATGATATATACATATATATTATGTTTTGTTTATTTCTATTTATCTATTTATTCTATTTCTTTAGATCAGCGGTTCTCAACCTCTCAATTTATAGCAATGAGAATACATAATGCATATCAAGTATTTACATCCGAATCATAATTGTAGCAAAATTATAGTTTTGAAGTAGCCACCAAAATAATTTTTTGGTTTGGGGTCACTGTATTGCAGGGTCACGGCATTAGAAAGGTTGAGAACCACTGATTTAAAGTTTCACTCTAGACCTGGGATTTTATTTGTGTGGGGAACTCTTTCTATCAGATGCTCATTGGCACCTCATATGTAAGTTATAGTCTGAGTCAGGACTTGAACACAGTTTTTCCTTACTTCAAGACTAGTCCTCTATCTACTATACCAAGGCTGCCTATTGAATTGTAAAAACATAACCTTAAATTAAAAAAAAAATTATTTTAGAAGTTCTGCTCCTTATTCATATCCTATCTCCTAGGAATGAAATAGCCCCTGTCCAGATGTGTGATTCTTCTCACATCTGGGTTGAGTCACTTAGCTTTAATTAGCCCTATGATTTTTTCTTTTTGGCCCATTTCTGTGAACCACTATCTATGTGACTCAGGAGACAGAGAGAGAGAGAGAGAGAGAGAGAGAGAGAGAGAGAGAGAGAGCGAGAGAGAGCGCACAAGATGGAAAGCTGGCCAGGGGTAGAGTGGAAAGGTGACACTTGAGCAGTAGTCAGCACCAAGAGGTAAAAAAATTAATCAAAGATTTCCATATAGCCATTACCAGCTGGCATCCATGGCCTCAGAGTCTTTGAGCTAAAGTGTCTACAGAGAGGCTCATAGCACAGCTGAGTTTGTCTTGTAAAAGCGCAGCTGTCCAAAACATGACAGCTACAGCATTAGCAGGGCCATTAAGAGGTGTAGAACATTTCCAGGGAAATGATTTGAAAAATGACAATGCTGGCTCCTGTGTGATATTAATTATACCCTGTTCTCATGGCAAATAAGCTAAAATAGTTGGCAAGAAAGACAAAGTGAGGTGTCTGGTTTCTGATCGTCATTCCAATCAAACAGGCATCAGACAAATGGGGTAGGGCTTTATTTTATTTACTTGATTGTAAGGAAGGAGAAATGTGAATGCTTACAAAGCATTGGGAAGTTCTGGGTTGGTGGTGTGGGGTTGTGAGTCTAGTAGCCAAGGGAGAAGGAGGAGAAAGGATAAATATAAGAAAAACCATTGGTGATAATATTATCAATATGGAACTTGTGAACTTATAGGAACTGGACTGGAGGAGTCTCTCTTTTGGAAATCAACATCTGCCTTTTAGGAAGAATATTAAGAAGCTAGAGAGTGACCTGAGGAGCAGATTGAAAGTCTTGGAAATTATGCCAAATGAAGAAACTGGGAATGTTTATCTTAGAGATGAAAAGGATTAATAGGAATGTATGGACTGGAAGAAAAAAATGATTAAGTGCCTACTTTATGACAAACAGTATGATAAATGTTGGGAATACAGATAGAAAAGTTGTCAGTCCCTGCTTAGAAGGAACTCATATTCTAATGGAGGGAGGATAGACAACACATACAAGAATGTTGCTTCAGAATAGGAAGAAAAGGCCCATTGATCCTTAAGGTATTATGGCAGGTCTTAAGGCAGAGCCTAGAGGTTCTTTGAACAATGATGAACTGGAAATTTTTTAACAACTAACTTTTTATAAATGTAATCTACATTATTAACATTTTCTCTACCACTTTCTAAAGTCTAGACAATTAATGAAACAACAAATCAGGCCCTGATTGTATCCTTTGCCAATTCCAAGATGTCAATGCTCACATAAAAATTTAATGGTTTCTGAGCAGGCTTGAGCTGCCTCCAGCATATACTTGACTTAAAGTACAGTGTTGGGAAAGGAAGATCCTGGTGGTGTTTGTGTGAATGAGAGTTAGGTTGGTGCTATTAAGGGTAGGTTCCACATCTGTCCTTAGCTTCTGGCATCCTCTGGCAGTCTGTTGGCAGGAGGCATTTTGTGTGTTATCATTAGAGTATAAAAGAACCTCTTCCTGTTCTGGTAGTTATGATAACAGTTTTAGAGTTTTTGAAGGGATGGCCCAGAGAAAATGGATTAAACTTTTTTTCTGTTCGACTCCAAAGGAAAGGTCTAGGAATAATGGGCAGAATTTATGTTTTATTGTTAAGGCAAATTTCTTGGTGCTTAAAAAAAACAAACCTTAAAACTAGCTTAATTGAAGCAGTAATGAATTTAGTAAAGATTGGCAAAATAACAGGGAAAGCCCCTTGGGATTAACTATATTCTACCCCAAAAAGTTCATTTTATAACCCCTGCAGACTGGCAGAATGTCTTTTTTATGTTTTTTTCTGTTATATGTAATAGCAATTTTTAATAGATTTTCTGAAATTATAAGATCCAAGTTGTCACCTTCCTTCCCTCCCCCACCCCAGATATGGTAAGCAATTTTATCTGGTTTATACATGTATGATCATGGAAAACATATTTCCATATTGGTCAAGTAGTGAGAGAATATGCATATAAAACCAAAACCCTAAAATAAAAACACACAAATAAAATAAAGTAAAAGATAGTGTGCTTTGGATTGCAATTCTTTCTCTGGAGATGGATAGCATTCTTTGTCAGAATTGTATTGGATCATTGTATTGGGGATAGCCAAGTATTTCATAGTTGGATACATACAATATTGTTGTTACTGTGTACAATGTTCTCCTGGTTCTGCTCACTTTACTCAGTGTCAGTTTACGGAGGTCTTTTCTGGTTTTTCTAAAATCATACTGTTTATCATTTCTAATAGTATAATCATATCCCATCACAATCATATGCCACAGTTTGCTTAGTCATTCACCAATTGATGGATATCCCCTCAATTTCCAATTCTTTGCCACCACAAAAAGAACAGTTATAAATATTTATGTACAAATAGGTCCTTTTCCCTTTTTTTTAAAGAGTAAAGAGAAATTTCATAACAATCAGAGCTCTCTAAAGGTAAAAGGCTTCCTCCATATATAGTATATCCTTCAATGTCTCTGCTGGATTCTATGACAGGAAGGAAATTCTGGTTGGACTAGATGGCTTCTGAAGTTCCTTCTCACCCTGAAATTATAGGCTTCAGTGATTTCTGTACCTAAATGCTAAGAGAGAATTAAAAGTAGTCCATTAATCAGAAATGTAAAATGTGAGTGTTTCTCTAAGTAAAATACTTTTTCTTTTTTTTTTAACCCTTACCATGTACTGGTTCTAAAGCAGAAGAGCAGTAAGGGCTAGGTAATGGGGATTTAGTGACTTGGCCAGGGCCACACAGCTAGGAAATGTCTGAGGTCAGATTTGAACCTAGGACTTCTTATCTCTAGACCTGGTTCTCAAACCACTGAGCTACCTAGATGCCCCTACTATTTATTTATTTATTTTTTACCAAAAACTGTGCCCCACATTTTTTTTCTCTAGGACATTCACATAATTTGATTGTTTGATTTTATTTCTTCTTTATTCTATGAGGTAAGGTGAAGATTGTGAAAATAGAATTAATTCTTCCTTTGTCTGTTTTTAGCTAAACAAATTAAGAACTTAAAGTATCCCTACTTGACACTAAGTAAGAGAGTTGGCAAGTCACTTACTAGAGTAAGCACACACCTCCAAAGGCTACTGCCACTCCCCTCCCCCCCTTTGGGTAGTGCTAGGCAAATTGAAAGACTGCAATTGGTTCCCATAAAGTGGGGGAGTGACAGGAAGTGATCTCAAGAAAACTGCTTTTAAAAGGTCAGCCTGAGAACTAATGCTTTCATTCTGTCTTGGCGAGCCAGCCAGGAGATACTGAAGAATCTGCTGAGAACCTTCAGTGCACAGGAGGCTAAGACTGCCAAAAATCTCACCAGAACTCACGCTGAAGGGAGTGTCCCACCAAAGCACCAAGGAGCAGAGAGGGTCTCCTCACTGAGGAACCAAGGAAGAAATCACTCCACTCATCATTGCAAGTCAAAACAGGAAGAGTCTCCTCCAGTCTGGCTCACTGACACAGAGTGAATGCTTGAATCCTCCAGATGGCCTTTTTAAAGCAGTTTTCTCTATGTCATTTCCTGTCACTCCCCTTCTTTATGGGAACCAATCACAGTCTTTCAAGATAGACAGCCAAAGAAAACAAAGAGCATTGTATTTGGAATCAATCAATCCATAAACATTTATTAAGCACCTATCATTTGCCGGGTACCATAATAAGGGTTAAACCTGTGTCCAAATTAATTTATTTGCTATTTACTACTTGTGTGACCTTGGACAAGTCTTTATCTCTTTGGATCTCAGTTTCTGCAAAAAGAGAAGGGCCTAGAATAATTCTGAAAGCTCTACCCAGTTTGAAATCTCATCATCTCAAGGGAGTGGAATGGAATAAATAGCCTTGTCCAATTTCACATATAGAGGAATTGAGTTCTAGAGCCATTAAGTGGATTACTCAGGGCTACAGAGTAAGCCTAGGGGAGAGGTGGGCCTGAAATCCAGTTATCTCTACTCCCAATTCAGTGCTACCTTCTTGAGATGATAGTAGATCTTCTGGAAAGAATGCCCATTCTTTTTCCACCTTTGAGGGTTTGGAAAGACTCAGTATAGCTTGATAGTGATCCCAGCCAAAGCCAAAATAGTAAGTAGGTCCTTTACTGCCCTAAGCCAGAACAGTCTTCAAGTCCTTGTTTAGCCAGAGACAGAACAGTCTTCAGATCCTTGTCTGGTCAAAGCCAGAATATTCTTCAGGTCCATAGCTGACCAGGGCCAGAAGAGTCATCAGGTCCTCAATTGTCACAAACCAGAATAGTCTTCAAGTCCTTGTTTAGCCAGAGACAGAACAGTCTTCAGATCCTTGCCTGGCCAAAGCCAGAATATTCTTCAGGTCCATGGCTGACCATGGCCAGAAGAGTCATCAGGTCCTCAATTGTCCCAAACCAGAATAGTCTTCAAGTCCTTGTTTAGCCAGAGACAGAACAGTCTTCAGATCTTTTCCTGGCCAAAGCCAGAATATTCTTCAGGTCCATGGCTGACCAGGGCCAGAAGAGTCATCAGGTCCTCAATTGGCCCAAACCAGAATAGCCATAAGGAGTTAGTGTGTTGTGAGCCTGACCAGATCCAAAGTAGACTCATTTCCTACCCCAGACCCTTTGTTAAACCATCCACACCCTTGGAAGCTTTGAACACCTTGCTGAATGCATGTGAAAGGAAGATCCGCCTCTGAGCCAGATCCCTTTCCCAGGAAGGACATTTGCCTTGTCCAGACTTTCTGAAAGGCCACCAACCTCCTGGCCTTGCCCCAGGGGGCCCTTCCATAAACCTGTCCTCCTTGGGGTCCTTGTGAATTGTTCTTTCTTCCTGAACTGCAGCTCAGCTGCCTCATCCTTCTTGCCTAGCCCCCTGCCCCGTTGCTGAATTACCCTATATAAACAAGCCATTGTTGGACCTGACTGTGAGAGATGTGATGGCGGCCCTGGCTTTGGGGAGAGGAAAATAGACTGGGAAAAGGAGAGGTCACGACTGGGTCAAAGTGCTGGGCTTTAACAAAAAAATAAAGAAGGCTGATGGTCTGTTTCCTAGGCTGAAGTTTTCAGATTCAGTGGGACAAGGATCTGTTTGTGGGGCTCTCTGTGTCTATGAATGTCTGTGGATGTGTGGGTGCCCTGGAAGTGGAATCCGGTCACAAGATATATTAATATCCATCACAATAAAAAAAAAATCTCTAAGCAAGGCCTCTCTGAGGTCAGCTGAGACCTCTCAGAGAACTGTGGAAATGCTTCTGGGCAGTTATCTCCTAATCCTCCAAATGTGCTGAACATGAGAAATCTCATTCAGTGTTAAACCACCAAGTACCAAGGAGAAAATGCCTGGAAATTATAGTCTTTGGCAAATTAGAGCTTGCCAGGCTTTCTCTCCTTCTTCGAGGGCTGCAGCAGGCCAGGCAGATTTTGTTTACCTTGAAACTGTAGTTGGCCACCTGGGGGGCTTTCTGTTAACCCCTGATCTTGCCATCATCCGGATGTGTTACTGATTTTTACAAAACCATGACCTTTGCTTGTCAAGCATTCAAGGCTTTGTCAAGTAGAGTTTTTCCCTGGACCGGGAACGTTTGCCTTTTTTAATGAATTGCATCTCCCAATAAACTGGGAGATGCCAAGCCGCCCTTCATTGCATGAATGGGCCCCTCTTTGGGCTTCTTGGTTGGAGGGAGCCATAGAGCAGCTTGGAGCTCTGTACAGAGTCTGCAAGAGCCAATTTGACTTGCCATTCATTTGACCACTTGGGACTGGCAGTGAAAAAGGAAGAGGGAGAGAAGAATTCTTGAGGGAGATTTTGGTTTCCCAAAAAATCCAGAATGATAATCTGGTAACCTCCCATTTAGGCAACTCCTTATGAAGCTTTCTTTCTTTCTTTTTTTTTTTAAGCACCCCTGCGAGGGAGGAGCCATAGGGGTACTGGAAAATTTTTTAGTGTTTGTTTTGTTTTTTAAATAATTTGAGTCAATCAATCAGCTGTACTTGGATAGGCACTGGGAATACAATGTGGGGAACTTTTAGTATAAAAACACTGTCTCCCAATGTGTTTCAGCACCTCATCTGTAATGTTTAGTCTTAGAGGCACTCAAAGCTTGAGTAATTTGCCTGGGATCACATAAAGCCTAGGTCTTTTTGACCCCCAAACTGGCCTTCTATCCCCTGTATCAGGCTGTCTTTCAGTATAAGCATTATTATTCCTGTTTTTACAAAGACAGTTTGACATAGTGGATTAGAGTGATGGGTTTAGATTCGAGAAGACCAATTTCACCTCTCCTCAGATCTTGTCTCTAATACATATTAGCTCTGTGATTCTGGCCAGGTTGCTTCGCTTTTGTGTATATCAAGGACTTACCTAAGTTGTACATGGATTGCCTTGTTAAAATCTAAATGTTAATGTTAAATTTAATGATCTACATTGTTAAATGGAATTTCCATACTGGAAGTTCTCTATACTGATGAAATCACAGATTCTTTAATTTAGTAATATCTTAAAAAAAAACCCAACAACCTTATCTTCTGGCATAGAATCAATATTGTCTATTGGTTCCAAGGCAGAAGAGTGGTAAGGGCTAGGCAATGGGGGCCAAGAGACTTACCCAGGGTCATATAGATAGAAAGTGTCCGAGGTCAGATTTGAACCCAGGACCTCCCATCTCTAGGTTTGATTCTCAGTCTACTGAGTTACTTAGCTGCCCCCAATTTGATCATATTTTAATGATAATGAAACTGAGGTTTAGTAAACTTATCCAGTATCATAAGATTAATAATTGGAACTAGGGTTTGAACTCAGGTCTTCTAAACTTCCCCTTCCCAAGTTCAATTCTCTTTCAACTAGTCATAAGGTATCTCTCTTGCTTGGGAGCACCTTCTGAAAGTTTTTATTTGGGATACTGAGACTTGGAGAAGGTCTTCATCTTGCATAAAGTCAGAACAACAACCACAGCGAGAATCTTGGATTCTTGGGTGCTCCCGCCCCATACATTCAAAGGCTTACTTTATTCCATATATATTCTATGTAGAAAAAAACAAACTGTTTAATGCATGATAATCTTATTGCTTTATTGTGAACTATCACTTTGCTTAATTCTGGTTCCCCTGTTTATTGTGTGCTTGCAGCTAATAGGAGAGTTACGAGGGGCCCACTAAGTGCTATGAAAAGTACATCTGCTGAGTTTCTTATTATGGGGGGGGGGGAGAAAGAAAAAAAAAACGCAAACATTTCAAGTGATGCAGAGTTACTGTCACTAAAGATTTGAGGTTAAGGAAGGAGAGATTTTGATCTTGAGTGACTCAGAAATAAATGTTCATTTCAAAGATCTATTTCTTTAAAGAGAAAGGAAAAAATCTGGGATCGCATATGGGCTAAATAAGCTTCAAATTTTTCTGAGCTTGGAGAAATTCCATTTGAATTGTGGGTGTACATTTCATGAAGATTTTACTCCGCTTTGCTTTTCTGGACTCAATGAAGGGCTGTATCTTACCGAATGACTTGTGCCCTAAAGAAGCAGCATATTGGTTTCTGTCCCTAAGGTCTAATAGCGATTCTCCTTTATAAAATTAAAATACTTTGGCTCTGTACTCTATCTTAATCCCAAAGCCATTTGGAAAATTCTATTTATCTAGGTAGGGGGAGTGCTTGGATCTTTTTTGCTTCCATGAATAACTCCAAGGGGATGTTGTCAGTCTTTCAAATGAATTTCATGTGTTTTCCTACCCTGTCCAATTGATGGACATGGATGTGCAGAGTCATTTGTTTTTGGTATTGGCAGACTGTGCAATGAACTAGTTATTTCCCAGATGCATTCCAGTTGCTTCCTGGGACAGCCAGTGGTATAGCCTGAAGATAGAATAATGGTTTGGGTGGATATTTCAGACATGACTAAGTTGAGGTGGAGACTCTATTGATCTCCTAACTTGATGGGGGCTTCAATCCACCAGGCTGACAAGAACCTGGGGTATTAAATTTATTGAAGTAAGTAATAGGGCTATATGGGGAAATGAGATACCATATCCTCTCAACTTAAAAACTCCTCATTTCCTATTGAGGGGCAAGAAATCTTCAAAACAGAGATTAGGGAAAGAAGAGATTATTAGATTTCATAGAAATTCAGTCAAATTGGTGTCTTCCAACTCAGGTCTCCTGACTTTCCAGATCAAATTTCTTTCCATTAACCCATGGTATTCCTCAAGGTACCTGCCTCACATAGGAGGACCGTCTAAAAGTTTTTATTTGGAAAACTGAAGCATGGAGAAAGGCTTCATCTTGTAGAGTTGGAAAACCTGGGAGAAAATCTGGGAGTCTTGAGTTCTTGCTCCCAATTATGTCTTAACCAAGCCATTGATTAAAGACCTAAGAAGTTACCTAGGGAAGATAATTCACTTCTGGACTGCACATACATTAAAAGACTTACTTTATTCTGTTCAGGGTTAGAGAGAGGATGCCCTATACCTTCGGGTGAAGTATGAGCCTCACTTTGTTGTTTAGTCATTTCTCAGTCATTTCCAGCTCTTCATGATCTCATTTGGAATTTTCTTGGCAAAGATACTGGAGTGGTTTGCCATTTCCTTTTCCAGCTCATTTGACAGATGAGGAAACTGAGGCAAACAGAGTTAAGTGACTTACTCAAGACACTGTTTGAGGCCAGATTTGAATTTACAAAGATGAATCTTCCTGTCTCCAGGACTGGCATTTTATCCACTGTACTACCTAACTGCCCTATGTAAAATGAGATGACTAAAATAGTTGTCCCTTCTAGTCCTATTCTTATGATTTTTTTAATCCTATGATTAAGAAATTAGAAACTTTCTTTTTTTTCTTTTCTTTTTTCTTTATCATGAGATGAAGTCAAATGACTTGGGAATATTGACTTTTAGTAGTAGCAATATTAGAATGAGTTATAAAAACTGATGAAGAGAAGTGGACCTTCTTCTTTGAGGCCCATGGGACTCTGGATGTTGGAGACTTCTAGGCTTTTAGGGAGCATAACCCAACTCCTATAACCTTGCAAGGGTATTAATTCCATTCATTTTCCATTCTGAATTCTGTGTCTGTGAATAATTAGAGTTGGTAGAGTTGGAAGGATTTTTAATGGTGTACCAGTATCCCATGAAAAAGAAAAATATTCCATTCTGAAATGTCCCTAAGTCAACTGATGTGTGTTTATTCCTTGTTCCAGGTAATCTTCCTAAAACACAGGTCTGATCACCCATTGCCTTGCTCAAGAAGCTTCCCTCCTTCCTGATTACCTCTAGGATAAAAGACAAAATCTTCCAGCATTTTAAGCCTTTTATAAACTATCTTTCCAGACTTGTTGCATGTTACTTCTCTTCACATTCCACCATATATCCAGATTGGCCCATTTGCTGTTTCCCATGCATATTATTTGGTATTCTGCCACGGAACAAAAAAATTTTATACCTGCTCTTTTCCATGGCTGGAATGCTCTCCCTAGGCTCCTTCAAATCACATCTCAAGGACGCTTCTTACATGAAGGCTCACTTAATCCCTTGTGATATTGGTACTCTTTTCTCCCACAAATTATTTTATGTTTATATATTTATACACATTTCTATGTTATACATGTCTCTAATATCGATAACATATAAAACACGTGTTTTTATACACATATATAGATAATGTGTTATTTATATTTATTTACCCATGTCCATGCTATTTTATCATCAGTGGAATGTATGCTCCTTGAGGGAAAGAGTTTCATTTCTGGGCTCTGTTTTTATCCCCAGTGACCAACACATTGTATGATACATAGGATCATGTGGAATCAAGTGACATTGTTTTTCAGAAGAAAGTCTTGCATTTCAACTGCATTAATTCTGCTTTCACCCATGTCCAAGAAGCCCGAGTTCATGGGATTCTTATGATGCCTATTTAGGGAGTTTGTGCCAAGAAAAGGCAGTGTAGTTCTGCAGGTGAACCCGAGGCATTTTTCTCATCTTCACGAGTGGAAATTCACTAAGCATTGGCCTGTGTGGTTTGGAAAGGGTCATTCTAACTTTATCCAAAAAAAAAAAAAATCGGAAAGGATTCAGGATAGAAAAGTGTATTTCACTTTTTTTATGGGCTGTTCTTGAGAGCCAAGCAATTTGTTGTAAAAGAACATAAGAAATATTGAGAATGAGAAAAGCTATCCATTCCATAAAGCCCTGTCCCTCTTAATACTTCATTTCTCCCACTACGGCCTTTGATCGCTTCATAAATGACCCTCTGTGTGAGTGAGCCTGGCCACCCCACTATTTCAAATGTATTGAAGGTATTTATGACGGGTAGTTAGATTTCAACTCTATGGTAACCCAGCTCTATACTAAAGAGGACCTTTATATCATAGTGCTTAATAGCAACAGCACTTATATTTCAAGATCTTACCATTCCAGATACAGTCAGCCTGACCTTAAGTTCTTTAAAAGTCACTATTTCAAAAAAAGTATATTTCAGGTAAAGAATGAAAATTTCATCTTTTGGACTTCTCTCGTAAATTGAGTTTTAGGATCTGTTTCATTATTAAGAACCTGCTTTGGAGGGACTCTGTCAAATCCATTTAATACAATGTCAGAGGGCTACTAGAATGCCAGGATGATGATATCCAGCTTGTGATTTGCAACTTTCTGTGTGTGTGTGTGTGTGTGTGTGTGTGTGTGTGTGTGTGTGTGTGTGATTGTTTCGGCGGATTCTGAAAAAAAATCTTAGAATGAAATTCCTTTTAATTCACTTTAATTTGAAAATGTCCTGTAACATTGTTAGGAGAATGGTGATAAGAGAGAGGGGTTGGCAGCAAAACTCAAGACAAACCTTTCCTTGTTATGATTCAGAAAGGTGAGGAGTGACTGTACTCCGGGTTCATTGCTGGTTAAAGATGTTTTTTCAAGGCTAACACATGTTGCCAATAGTGTTCATGTCACGCAGGTTTTAGTTACCGTGTCTGGACATGCGGAACTGAACAATAGTGAAGTTGCGAATGATGATGACGTTATAAAGGGTGACTATCATACTGGAAGATTCCCACTGGGAATAACACAAAACATGACATGTTTGCATGATATGGAATTGGTACTAAATCGTGCCATGACCTTTTTGGACAGTGTGGTATGCTGGCTAGAGAACTGGCCTTGGAATCATGAAGTTCTGGGTTCAAGTCCTACATGGCTGAATATTGGCTAGGTGAGTGAACCTAGTCTGGGTAAATCACTTAACTTCTTAATTCCCACTGTCATTCGTGGCTCTTAGACTGTAAATTGAAGAGAAAATGCCAGTTTGTATCAACAGAAGAAGTCCCTCCTAAGCAGCCCTCTTGGCCAGTGAATCACAGATCTGGTAAAAAAAAAAGAAGAAAAAGAAAAAGAAAAAAATTTGATCAAGTTGCAAAATTTCTTTAAGCTTTAGTTTTCTTATCTTCCTTTAAACTCTGTGTTAACTATTGCTAGGCTTTTTGGCACCAGAGCAAGCAACATGAAATATATCCTCTAATTACTTTTGCAGTTCAAGATTGGAAACTAATGCAAGAAGTAATTAAGTTTGGGGGCAGCTGGGTGGCTCAGAGATTCAGGCCTAGGGACAGGAGGTTCTGCATTCAAATCTGCCCTCAGATACTTCCTAGCTGTTGAGACTCTGGGCAAGTCACCTTAATCCCCATTGCCTAGAACTTACTGTTCTTCTGCCTTAAGGATTCTAAGACGGAAAGGAAGTTGTTTTTTTTTTTTTAAAGAGAATGAAAGAAGTAAGTTTAGTAGAAGAAAAGAGACAAATTCAATTAAGTTGGGAGAGTTAAGTTATCCCAGTAGTTTCTATACCCTAGAAAAGGGCATGTGTTAAATATTTGTCATAAAATAAAAATGATTAAATATTAAATCAGTATATGTTAAATAGTTGTATATTTTAGTGCCCTGGGACAAAGCTGCAGTTGCTCCATCTGAGTTGTGGCTCTGATTTCATTCATTCTCCTGCTGGTTTCCAAGTTATCCTTTTTTAGAAGTATATCCCAATTTTAGAGATAGAAAGTTATTCTAATCTCAAATATCTGGGAATTTTCAAATCGTATTGAAATGCTCCCTGTTTCAGAAATGAATTATTATCTCTAGGTGGGGAGTTCAAGTGTCAGAATGATTTTTAAAAATATCACAAGACCCAGAGGAAGGCCTGAATTCACTGTTGCTGAGACTGTTTTTCCATTGAAGTTCTAGCATCCTTGGTTTGGAGCAATGTAAAAAACTTTAAGCTCCCCAACGGACAAATGAGATTCATAAAATGAACATGAATTATGGCAGTATGTATATATTTACACATTTTTTCCCCTAGAAGCTTTTGATTTACCAGTCAGTGTCCATGTCTACCAACTTAGTGTATCTATCTCCCAGCTGTTCTTAAATCTTACTTTTCTAGTTCATCCTGACTATCGTCGATGTAGAGTTCTGGATAGTTTGGCCTATGACATGATGGCTTGAGGAAGGTGCTAGAGAAGGCCTGCCTGGCATGTTGCCTCTCTCCATCCATCATGGATACAAGCCTTCTCTTAGCTCTTACAAGTTTCGTCTGAGAAAGTTAAGCTTTTCTACTGAAAAGATAATCTCATCAATAATTTGAGAGAAAGAGAGAAAGAGAGGGAGAGAGAGAGAGAGACAAAGAGAGCGAGAGGGAGAGAGAGAACAAGAGAGAGGAAGAGAGAGAGAGTGAGAGTGAGCGAGAGAGAGCAAGCAAGAGAGAGAGGAAGAGAGTGAGAGAGAGAGAGAGGGAGAGAGAGAGAAAGAGAGAGAGTATAGAGGGAACGCAATAATATTCTTACTTTGGTATTTAGTTCCTTTTCCATTGATTCAGGGAGAGAAAAGAAAATGCCAGAACTGTTGTGGTTTTTTTTTTTAAGTACAAAGATGGTATTAAAAACAGAAAGAAAAAAAATAAGCCAGAAATGTAATTTTGAAGCAACATGGCATCATTTTCTCATTGAATTCGTGCCTCTTGCTCATCTTAAACCATGTTCTCTGGGCAGCTTCAACTACACCTGTTTATTCATGGCCCTTCTAGCTCTCATTGCTCCCTCCTGGATTCCCTGGAGCTCTGTGCTTGAGTGGATTTCTTTCCTATCTTAGGTTTTCAAGTGTTATGTGACTGGGAACATTTAAGAAAGGTGATGATCTGTTACAATAAAGCCCATTTCTGCAAAATTTCTAGTAATCATTTTCTCATTTCTGCCCTCTCTCCCCCTTTCTTTGCCTCAGAATCTCTGAGGGAATCTGATGGCATCCCTTTATATGCTTGGAAAATCCAGTACTTGACCACAAGCAAGAGAAGGGGAAAGAAACTAAAAAAAACTATATAGATTTGAAAGTGGGTTTTATGGGAGTTATAGTATTCTTGGTGTAGGAGGTAGATGTGGTGAGACAGATAAGAAAGTTAGATTGGAGGTCAGGAAGATCTAGATTTGAATCCCTGAACAAGGTTCTTAAGTTCTTTGGCCCTTGGCATTCTCATCTATAAAATGGGGAAGAACAAGCTCCCTGTGGTACCTGGTGAAGATATGCAGGAGCTAGTTTTCACTGGCTGGGTTCAGTGTGAGCATTTACACCTCTGAAATCAGGAAGTGCTATAAATCAAAGCCTTAGCTTGTTATTTTGTTCTTTGTCTTGACTTAAGAAAGTGATAGAGAAAATGTAAATGATATAGATAAAACTTTATAAAGTAAGTCTAGCCTACATCTTTATTTTTAGACATTTGGTTGTTAAATATTTGCCAGCATATTCCTTCATCATAGGTTCAAATAAGACAATGTATCATAAAGCACTTTGGGAACATTCACTCTGTAGATGATTGTTGTTGTATCTCTCCTTGATATCCTTGATGGATAGATAGACAGACAGACAGACAGATAGACAGACAGACAGATAGATAGATAGATAGATATATAGATAGATAGATAGACTACTAAATTTATACCTTGCCCTTTGGGAAGTTCAGCACCCCTTTTTTTCTAGCTCCAGGAAGAAATTTTAGCCTTGCTGATTAGTGACTCAGTATGTACAAATTGGTCCATTCAGCTAATCTCTTATGTTAGACCATGGACTCTCAAGTTTTGTGATCTCAAGACCTCCTTAAAAATTATCAAGAAGTCCAAAGAGCTTTTATTTATGTGGGCTACAAAGTCTGATATTTAATATAAAAATGGAAGAAATGCTAAAAAAATAAATCCAATAGTAGTAGTCTCTCGGTAACCAAGAAAGACAATTGTCTTTGTGCGTTTTCATCTATAGTGTACCCTCATATGGCTTTGAAGTCGCAAAGTTTGTGGCACATGGGGCATGGGACGCCAGTTGTTACGGGAGGTGAGGTTACTGCCAGTGGTCACCTCCACCTGTTGCGTCGCAATTCCCCCATCGCCGCAGGTCTTGAAGAGGGTGGGCAGGATTAGGATAGATGAGTGTGCACAAAGACACTTGTGCGTGAAGGAGATTTAAGTGGAAAAGTCGATGCACAGAGATAGTCCCACTCTCTCGGCGTTAGAAGCCTAGGTCCAGTGGCACGAAAAGTCGTTACACCTGGAGACTTCCTCAGTTGCATTGGTTGGCCGTGTTGTCTTTTGTGCTCCAACACGCCGTAAGCACTCCACAGTGCCTTGCTGCATCGCCCTCTCAGCCGTTGAACCTTCTTATTGGTTTCTTCCGTCTGTTCGGCCAAAGCAGTCTTCACATGCTGAGTGAGCAAAGCCCTGGTTCACCAGGGGTCTACAACCTGATGGCTACCCTCACAAGGTTTTGCTGGCCTGTTGAAGCCATTGCCCGGGGTGTGGCTGCTGCCTCATGCTAGCTGCTACTAGGAGCCACAAGTTAGAGCTGGGTGTCAGGTGGGGGTCAGAGGTTGGAGAGCTGCCCTAGGAGGGCATGACAAACCCTCCATACCAGAGATACTACCCCTCCCTGAACACCCCATACACCCCAATAATATGTTGATATAAAGAACATAACTTTTTAATGAAAATGGGTATATTTTCCAAAACAGAAAAAACGGAATGAGAAAAGTAGCATTGTTTTGGTAATTTTGCAAATCTATAATATTTGGCTTAATAGCTGCAAGGAAATTTGGTAGCACAGTGGAAGAGGACTTGACTTTGAGACAGTAAGTCTTAAGTTCAAATTTGATCTTAGATTTTCACTAGCTATGTGATCATGGGAAATTCATGTAACCTCTCTATGCCTCAGGTTCCTCATCTGTAAAAACAAGGGAAGTAAAAGTATCTACTTCTTAAGGTTGAGGATTATTAATAATAATGAGGTTTAATATAGTTCTTAATATGTGCCAGGCACTGTGCTAAGCACTTTATAAAATCCAGCATCACATACATTTGTAATTGGAAAAGGGGAAATTATTTTAATAAATACAATCCAGTCTCACAAAAATATGTAGTAGATAAAAGGAAGAATATTTTAATAGATAATAACAGTTCATTGTTATGACCCCCTGAACCCTTCAAAATGATCTGAGAAACCTTCCCTAGGGTCCTTAGATTGTGCTTTCGAAAACTGTTGCATTATACCACAAGAGTCACAAACATGGCTAGGGCAATATAAAATGTAATTAGGAAATATTTAACATGATAAAAAAAATTTTTAATATAAAATATAGATAACATTATACTTTATAGCCAAGTCAATATATGTCCCACAGGAATCCTTATGTATTGTGTAGTAGTTTCTGTTTGGGTTTAATACCATTCATTAGACCATACTTCATCTGCATATCCAATCCAACCATCCATCCAAGCCTTCTTGAGATCTGTCTGCCTATGTGTAAGTTCTCCCTTATCTCCTCTTTTTAACTCCCCAAGACAAAACTCCCTTTCCTGGTCACTTTTTCTCTTTAGGTGTTGTTTATCTCTGTTAAAATGTAAGATCCTTCAAAGCAAGGACTATCTCCTTTTAATTCTTGCATTTTAGCTTGACACATAGTAATCACTTAGTAAAATTTTCCCTATTATATTTAATTCTCAAATATCTGTTTATAGAAGAAAATAATTACAAAATATTGTAAAATAGTTTGTAATTCAAAACTAAGTTCTAGTAAAACCATACTGGTTTAAACTAATTAGAAGGAAGGCCCATCTGAATGAATGAAAACCCTCAAGTATATAGATTGTTTTGTAGAAAAGAGTGTTATGATACTCAAATACATTCATTTTCTTGAGCCAGACTTACCAAATGCTATATTTTTAGGGATTTTTGAGGAGTTCTTAAAGTCTTTCATGCCATTTTGGGGGACAGAGTGGAGAGATGTGGTCAAGATGATAATTCAAAACTGGTTGAATGTTTCCTTGTGTTAAGGAAGTTTTCAGTTCAATCCCAATCTTTTCAATCCAGGGATCTTTCTTTGACATTGTGGTGGTGTTTAACATTTTTGGATAAAGGTTAAGAAGACTTAGTTTTGAAGCTTTTAGATGATATAACCTAGGAGGAATTGCAAACTCATTGGATGACGGAATCAGAATCTAAAAGAGATATTGACTACTAGAATAGCAGGCTGATTTTGACATTTAATAGAGATACAGAGAAGTAAAAGGCAGGCCCCATATACACTAAAATATTCATATTTTATTGATATATTTTGTTTTTGCATTATATACTTTCCCCAATATGTCCTTTTAGCCCTTTTTGTGGTAGCAAAGAATTGGAAACAAAGTGGATATTTATAAATTGGAGAATGGCTGAACATATTATGGCAAATAAATGTAATGGAATATCATTATATCATAAGAAATAATTTGAAGAATGCAGGGAAACATGGGAATACTTAGATGAACTGATTCAGAGTGAAATCAGCAGGACCAAAAAAAACATACACAATATCTATAGCAAAATTAATGGAACAAACAAACAAAACAAACAAAAAAGCTGAATGCTGAGAAATAATGATTGAGCTTAATCTCAGAGAAGAGATATGAGAAAGAGTCCTTGGACTCTTTTTTGGGAAGTCTATGGACTGTGGGTATGTAGCACTGCTTATGATATCTGTTGTTTTCATTTTGTTGATCGGTCTTGATGGACTCCTGTTCCCTATTCTCCTTTTCAAGTTCTTTGTTATAAAAAATAGCTGGAGTGGTGGGGGAGGAAGGGCTATATTGGGAAATGTAGTTGATGTAAAAACAAAATATATTAATAAAATATATTTTCAGCAAAAGAAAAAAGTTATGTTCAGGACAACAAAGTATATTAATAAAATATATTTTTAGGGAAAGAAAAAAGGTATGTCCAGGACAAGAAAAGTGATAGTTGTGTTGTAACCTGCACCTGTCACTACATCTGAAGTATTGCCTTCAGTTCTGGGTACCATATTTTGTAAATGACATTAATAAATTTCAAAGTATTTGACAAAAATTGCCAGGAAAACTAGAAAGCAGTTCTACAGAAACTACGTATAGATGAATGTCCTTTTTTTACTTTCTTAAATTTTATTGTTTTCTTTCTATTTTTTTTTGTTTTATGTTCCCTTTTGTAATGTGGCTAATATGGAAATTATGACTGTACATGTATAATCTGTATCAAAGTGCTTGCCTTTTCAAGAAATGGAGAGGGAAAGAGGAAGAGAATTGGAACTTAAAATTTTTTAAAAAGTTAAAAATTGTTTTTATGTGTAATTTTTAAAAAGGTAAAAATCTCCATATTAAAAAAATAAAGTTCAGAGCAACCAGAAAAAGATATCCTGAATGATGAAGGTGTGAGACCTTGTCATATGATAGTGTTTGAAAGAATAAGGAATATCTAACCTGAAAAGGTAAAGATTTAGGTCTTCCATGACAGCTGTCTTTATTTGAAAGGGGATATGGAAAGAGAGGTTTTCTGTTTGGTCCCTCAGGGCAGAGCTTGTAGCATTGGGCAGAAGTTTTAAGAGGCAAATGTAGGCTTCCTGTTTAGAAAAGCAAATAGAGCTATTCCAAAGTAAAATGGGCTGTAGGAGTTCTTCCTCTTATGAGGCTCTATGACTACTTCCAGTCTAAGGGCCTTAGAAGCCCCTTCCAGTTCTTTGAGTTTCTGTGGTTCCATCTTTAATGAAAAGATAATTATTTGTAATCTCCTGTCCAGATGTTATATATTTGCAATTAATGTTGTGTGGATTACACACACACACACACACACACACACACACACACATACACACACACACACACACAAGCAAATTTGCCTTCTAATTATATTTTGCTTTGGTTGATACAAATATATCTTGCATTTCTTGGAAAAGTTTTGTGTCAGTTGAATAATGATTTCCCATGAAGTCACATGATTACTTCAGGGACATTTTATTCTAATTTCTGATTGATCTTCACCTAGCCAGTATTTCTCCACACTTAAATTTCTCTGCTGTGTAAACAAACATTTAAATGAATGACCGAGTCAAGTATTTATTACAAAATTGCTATATTCAAGGCAGAGAAAAGTCCTGTAATTGTCAGGGTGCAGCAGTGGGAGATGTTAATGCTTCTTTGATATTATTTCCACTGATTCCAATGGTGAACCATTTGACAGCATCAAGGATTTTGAGGGAAGTACTTTCTTTTCTGGGTCTTCAGTAGCTGTGGCTTTAGTATCCACAGGGGTAGTTATCAGGCTGTACTGCCCAGAGATTGCTTCCAGGATAATGACAGAGGGCACTGCATTGGAAGCATTGGCATTCCTGAGACTAATGGGTTCAGGGTTCTGGATTGTCTCCATTGGGGTTTGAAGGGTGATGGTGGTTAAATTGGTGGTGGATTGCCTTGCCTGGCACATGTTGCCTCCTGTCTCTCCCTCAGGGTGTCTTACTGTATCAGCTTGCCTGGCTTGCCTGCCCTGTGGGTGGTAACTGGTTGGGATGGCTGACTTCTTTCCATAGGAGTTGCTTTCCTGGAAGATGGATATAGCAACTTTGGCTGAAGCTAGAAAAGAGATAAGCAGTGCTGTGTGATGTTGGGCAATATCAGATCCCTTGTCTGGGATAAAGGCCCCAAGTCCTCATACTGGTAGTCTGAGGAAATACATCTACTTTTCTGTGTATTTCAAGAGGGGAACTAAAATTTCTTTTTAAATGAATTCTAAGAGCAAATCTTTTGCTATTAAGAATAATTGTTACCTAACCTTTGTGTTTTGTAAACTTGGATTTTATTAAAAGCAAGGCTAGTTAGTATTGGGATGTATTTAAGTAATGGGAACTGGCCTACTAGCCTGATGGGTAGCAGAAGGATTTAAGAAGCCCTAGCCAATAATTTGTTTTTGAATCTACATATAGATAATTGAAAATTGATTCAATTTGGAAAAATGCAATGCTCATAATAGCCAGATGATTGAAATGATAAAGTGGGTGGAGGAATTAGAATAAAGATCAAATTAAATAATAAAGACCTTGTTCTATATTGCCCAGCATTATTTCTCCCTTAATACTAATTCCTTTCTCCTACCCAAATCTACTCCTGTTTTAGTTTGGTTTTATTTTCTATTTATTGTTTGTATGCCACATTTCCAGCTCTGATCTCTGGAAAGTTTGTCTTTTGTAGTAGACTGAACACTCTGTACTCATTATAGGATCTCTATCTTTGCCAACCATCCTAAAAGGGTCACTTCCCTTTTCTTATTAACTCCCATTCCCCCATAGTTCTTACGTGCTCTTCAGTAAATCTTGTATATCACCTTCTGCCCTCAATTTAATTAGCAGCCACCATATTGCTGGCTTCTAGTCAGCTCTCTGAACATAGGTGGTGAGTACCAAGGAATAAAGGCCACAGAACTGGTAATTGGAAGTACCAAAGAAATTCTCCTAGATTTGAATCACCAGAGAGAATTTATTATTTATTTTTATTTCATAAAAATAACTCAATAAAAGGATATGACAAGTTATGTCATATGCAAATAACTCCACTAAGCAAATCCAGTTTCAGAGATTTTCAAGAAATGTAGAAATGCTGGAGGGAAAGAAAAAGTCAATGCTAGGGAAGAGCTTTATCAGAAAACATAAAGAGCTTAACCTTTTTCTAAGGCCAGCATGTAGGCAAGTGGGTCTGGGTCTTTGGTTCCTTTTCAATTGGAGGTAGTAAGTACAGGATGATTCAGTTATCTTTTGTGTGTAGGAGTAGACTGATGATGTTTCTTTTTGGGCTAGGTTCTGCAAACAGTCTATTGTTTTAGAAAATGTGATTCTTCCTTCAGGGCAGGGACTGGAATATATTAAACATAAAATACAAAATGAATCAAGCACCTTTCTTGTGAGCTCATTTAAGCACAGTATTTTCAAATTTCTGAGAAGCAGTGATAAAAGGGATATGTCCTGGTGACATCCAGTAAAAACTAGGGTCCTACCATCTATTATGTAGTAGCTAGACAGACAGGATTCAAAGATGGAAACAAAGTATTCCCTGCCCTCAAGGAGCTTACTTATTTTAAGTGGGTAGATGGGGGAAACAACATTTAAAAGATCAGTAAATACAAATTATATGAAAAGTAACTAGAAAGTAATTTGGGGTGAAGTTGAAGTGCTAACCACTGGAGAATCTGGAAAAGCTTTGTGCAAAATGTGGTTCTGGAAAGGAATTTTGAATGAAGCATTCCTACAACAAGCCTTCCAAATTAGTGAAAATGCTGAATGTATTATAAAAAATGAAACTGCCCAATTTGGAATTGACTGTGGTGTCTAAATCTCAGTAATGATCTCCTGTTTCCAAGGAGAAATTTTGATGAGCCTGTGTACATACTCATATGTGCAATGCAAATTTATTTTTATATATTATAGCTCATTTGATCAAATGAGATAACATATATAAAGCACTCTGTCTACCTTAAAGCACTATATAAATGCTATCTGTTATTATGTATATTGTAATAAATGTTTCTACCTTGTTTGTAGTTCTTAGAATCATAGATCTAAAGGTATAAGGGGTCTTAGAATAACAATAGCTAACATTTGTATGGCACTTTAATAATGGTAAAATATTTTATGCATGTTATCTCATTTGATTCACATAGTCACTCTGGGAGGCAGGTGCTATTATTATCTCCATTTTACAGTTGAAGAAACTGAGGCAGGCAGAGGCTAAGTAATTTCCTCAGGGTCACCCAACTGGTTAAGTATCTAAGACTGAATTTAAAGTCAGGTTTTTCTGACTCCAAGTCTAAGTGTCTCTCCACTGCACCTTCCCTGTTTGCCCCTGGAGAAAATTGGGTAGATGGTTCAGTGGTGCTAGATCTGAAGTCCAGAAGCCCCAAGTTTAAATTCAGTCTCAAACACTTGCTCAGACTCAGAGCAAGTCACTTAAGGACTTTCAGCCTTGGTTTCTTCATCTGTAAAATAGAGATGACAATAGCACATACCTCTCAGGGTAATTGTGAGGATTAAATGAGATGATAATATATAAAGCTCTTTGTAAACTTTAAAGGTGCTATCCAAATGCAAACTATCATCATCATCATCATCATCATCACCATTAAAGCATTCATTTAGTCCTACCCCCTTATTTTACAGGCAACGAAACCAAAGCTTATAAAAATTACCCAAATTATGTCCAAGGACTAACAGAGAATAAAAATAAGATATGGAATCCATGTTGGACCATGTAAACAGAGAATCATTGTACCACACTACGTTTTTTTTTTTGTTTGTTTATTTATATGTCTAATGTCCATTAATAGGGTCACTTGAGAATGATTCTGTATTAGCGACTGATTTTACACAAACTATACTAAGACTTTAGGGACACATTGTGAATGTATTGATTCCTCAACTAGAAAGTAAGCCCCTTGAGGGCCAGGGTTGCTTCATTTTTGTTTTTGTACCCCTGGCAACTGGCATTGTGCCTGACACACATAATGGGCACCTAAAGATAATTGTTAATTGTCCTACTAATTTGTATAATCAACCCTTTTTCTTCTTACATAATACAGAATTTAACTTTAGTCTGTCTTAATATTTCTTGGAATCACTAGTTTCAAAATAGTAAAGTTTTGTTCAACTTTGATTAACATGAGGTTGGTAAAAAATCAGTATATATTAATTAATGGAATGTTTCTTTAGACAACTGTTTTTCCTTATATTTTGGTAGATGATTGAACCCAAGTTATGTGAGCTCTTGCATTACTTCAACCCTTCCTTTCACATCTCAGTCAAGTGTAGAATCACAAACTTAGAGCTTGAAAACCTTAGAGGCCATTTGCTCTATTTCCTCATTTTATATATGAGAACATGGAAACACATATATTTTAAGTGATTTATCAAAGGTCACATGGATAATAGAATAGCTGGTATTTGAACCCAAGTCTTCTGACCCAAATCCAATAGACTTTTTACTGTACCATCCTGTTTCTTGATTTCTGCATATTTCTTTGGGCCTAGGCTATTCCTAGTTTTTTTTGTTTTTGTTTTTGTTTTTGGCTAGTTCTGTGGTTTCACTGGTTCCTTCAGTTGAAGATTTTCCCTCTACCAAAGCTGATTGGCAATTATTCTCACAAAATCGTAGAATCTCCTATTTGGGAGGGACCTCAGAGATCTTCTAGGCCAATGGATAGCTCAATAAGTTGTCTAGGGTCCTTCATGGTTGTGTCCAAAGTCACATATAGTCAACATGTGTCAGAGGTAGGACTTCCATTTTCCTTTTGACTATGCTATTCTATCCTTCTACTCCTGGTAAGAAATAGAAAACAATCTAATGGACATTGGATCAAACTCATGGCTTTCCTGGTTGTTGATCGCATCTTTATCTACCTGCCTTCTTGACTGCTAGATTTTGACCATTCTTGACCTTCAAGGCTGCTTATTTCACTTCTTCTTGACTGACTTAGACTTACTTAACTTCTGTGCTTTAGTCCCTGCTTTGACCTTCTTGAGACTGCTAGAACTTTAGTCCTTAATCCTACAGTTTCATGGATCAATACTCTCCTGTTGACCTGATCAATATTCTCCTGTTGCCCATTTCTCAGTATGATACTAGAGGCAGGGAAAGTTATACTTAAAATCCACTCTTGCTTAGATTAGTAGTTATAAAAGTATCAAGGTATTTATAGTAATAGAAAAAGGATATTAGCATTTATATTCAAAGATGCTAGTAGGGATTGATGGGCTGTGTACTTTCAGGCTGTTTTTCTCTAATATCTAATAAAAACAGGCCTAAACTTATCAAAGGCCTTCGTTCCAAAAGTATATTTGTAAGTTGACTGTTAGAACTTGGAATGCACTTTCCTTTGATAGCTAGTTGCCTAAAATAGCTTGCAAAAGCATAATTAATAAACAATATGTCCAAATTACCCATTATTCTTCTTTCCTTCCTCAAATGACTCACTCACATCTTTTATAGGGAATATTCTTCCAAGAAGGTAAGCTCTTTGAGGGCAGAGATGATCTCATTTTTGTGTGTTTATGTTACAAGAGCTCAAGACATTGCCTTGTGCATAATTGTTGGTGTAATTAAATGGAAATATAGTATTTGGAGTAATAAAGTACCCAGGTACTATTTATTCTATGAAAAAATGCTGATAAACTAATTAAAAATAAAATTTCCCTCTTCATTAAAGCCGAACCCACAGAATGTTGGCATTATAAGGAATCTCAGAGGCCATCTAACTCAATGCTCTTTTTTTTTCTTAAACTCTTGCCTTCTACCTTAGAATAGATTTTAAGATTGATTTCACGGCAGAAGAGAGGTAAGGGATAGGCAATTGGAGTCAAGTGACTTGCCTAGGGTCACACAGCTAGGAAGTGTTGGAGGCCACATTTGAATACAGAACCTACCATCTCTAGGCTTAGCTCTCTATTTATCAAGCCTCCTTGCTGCCCTAGGCCAAGTCTTCTGAAGAAGAATTTTTTTTTTTATCAGATTCAATAAGTGACTATACAGCCTTTGTTTGGAAATCTAGTAAGGGGAACTCACTGTCTCCACTTTGGTTCGCTCTAGTTGTTGGGAAAATTTTCTTACATAAATATTAAATAACCCTCTTGGTAATGTTGATTTTGTGAATGGAAACCATAGTTGGCCAAAAAAATAGGTCTATTGAGTTTGCTAGCAGGGGAGTCTCACCTGTTTGGGAATGAGAAACAGGGTAGACGAGACAAAGCAAAAATTGATTGGTTAAGTCCATGTTGCTAGGACTCAGGGCTGATCTGGTGCAATAACCATTTTACCTAGTTTCAGGATTAGGGGTTTCTGGGTAACAGGCTGTTTCTCAGAAGATATTGCATAATGGAATACCATGGCACATCCTCTTGGGTTAATTGCAGGCACTAATTAGAGAGTACAGACATATATGTGTGAAGAAAATAGAGGAGTTCTCCAAATGGAGTTGCTCTGGATCTACAGTGACTTCTGCTCATTGCAGCTAGTTCTTTTTTATGGGGTTAGCTAGAACAAGGCTCATCCACTTTCCATATGATAGCAATTTCGATACGTAAGGACACATGCTTCCACTGCCAAGTCTAAATGCCCCCCTCTTGGTTAGCATTTCCTCTCTGGTTATAGGCTCCCATCCCATCATTACCCTGGGTACCCTTCTTGGATCCTCTCTAGCTTTTGTCCATCCTAAAATGTATTTCTCCAAATTGAACATAATTTTATAGATGATAAGAACTATCAGGACAATTGGTTCCCTCATTTTGGACTCAATAACCTTTTGAAAAAAATCCTTACCTTATGTCTTAGAATCAATACTGTTCCAAGGCAGAAGAGTGGTAAGGGCTAGGCAGTTGGGGGAAAGTGACTTACCCAGAGTCGCCCATCTAGGAAGTGTCTGAGACAAGATTTGAATCCAGGATCTCCTGTCTCCAGGCCTGGTGCTGTATCCACTGAAACACCTAACTGCCTCTGATTCAATAACTTCCTTAAAGCATTAGCTCTTTTTGGCTGCCACAACACTTAGTGAATTTTATACTGATATTTCAATCTGCTAAAATTCTCAGATCTTTTTCAGATGAATTATTATTTATGACTTTACATCTTATACTCTTGGAGTTGATTTTTTGAACTTTTTTTAAGTGTAAGACTTTCCTTTTATTATTTTATGTAATTCAATTTTGTCCAATGTCTTAAGCCCATTGAAGTCTCATTGGATAGTGACTGTCATTGTCATATGCTAATTAATCCTTCTTGCTTTGAGCAACCTTAAGTTTGATATCTATGCCTTCTGTTTTTATTCAAGTCATTAATAAATCCATTAAACAGTAGAGGGCCAACCACAGATACCTGGCATAGCCCCATAGGATTCTTTTGAGTTGACACGGAACTATTAATGACAATTCCTTGAACCCAAACCATTCAACCAGAGAGACAGCATACCATAATGGACAGAATGCTGGCTTTAGAGTCAGAAACACTTGGGCTCAAATTACATCTCTGATGTGGATGTTGATGTGAATGTGGATAAATAATTTTACCTCTGGGACCCTTAGTTTTTTCATCTAAAAAGGGGGATAATTATGACAACTGTAATTCTTACCTCAAAGGATTATTATGAGGCTTAAATGGAATTATATATATATATATATATATATATATATATATATATATATGTTGCTTTGCAAAATTTTTAGGACTATGTAATAATTGCTGGCATTTTAATAGCTCTTTAAGGCTTGTAAAATACTTTACATATATAATTTGACCTTTATGACAATCCTATAAGGTAAGATCTACTGTTATAATTGAGCTATTATTATTCCCATTTTACAGATGAAGAAACTGAGGCTGAATAAGGTTAAATGATTTGGCTAGGGCTTAAAAGCCACTCGTTGCTTAATGTAAGATTTTAGCTTATATCTTCCTGACTTTAAGGTCAGTTTTTTTATCCACTCTGCCATCTAGATGCCTTGAATATCATCTATAAATGTCACTTACGGTTAATCTACTTAATTGTATTATCATCTAATATATATCTTGTCCAGGAGAATAGCTTGAGAGAATACTACTTTGCTAAAATATATGTAGACTACAGCTTTAGTATTCTTGTAATATAACAGTCTAGTAACCTTATCCAGAAGAAAAATAAAGTTAGATCTTGTGTGATTTGTTCTTTGTGAAGCCACATGATCATTGTTTTTTTTTTTCTTGAGGCAGAGAGAGGTTTAGTGACTTGTCTTGGGTCATACAGTTAGTAAGGGTCTGAGGCTCCAGGCCAGCCTGCATTACCATTGATCAATGTAGCTTCCTACCACAGGATCCCATTACCCTTTTGGACAACTCTAATCATCAGGGAATTTCTCTCACTAGACTAAATTGGTCTCTGAAACTTTCGGCCATTGCTCCTGGTCCTGCCCTTGGGAGCCAAAAAGAATAATTTTAGTCTTTTCTCCATATGACCGCTCCTACAATATTGGAAGACCACTACCCTGTTCCCCTTGCACCTTCATTGGGCTATGTGTGCCAGTTCCCTCAACCAATCTTCATATGCCAAGACATAAAACGAGACAAAATTTTTCATCTTCCTCTCTCTTTACAGTTTAAAACCTGGTCAATAAGATTTTTCAAGAGCAGACAAATACTTTCTTACTAGACCTTGCTATGCCTACTCCTTCCCTGGTGCAAAGCCTGTTATTCCCTTACTTTAATCTGTGGTCCAGAAATCTAAATCCAATTCTCAGACATCATTTTCTTATTCTCTCTTTCCCAACAAAATCTGCCTCTTGATTTGTGGAGGCAATTTTGTTAATATAGAAATCTATCTCCTCAAGGCGTTTTACCTTATGGCTCTGATTCTAGCTCTTCCCTATGAATGCAATCAGAGCAAGTCTAATCTGACCAGGTTTCCTGACCCCAAGTTCAATGTTGTTTCCTCCAGACTATGTTGGCATTTTGGACAACAGATCAGATTTGGTTCACCAGGAATAGAGAAAAAGGATGAGTCCAAGGAAAGTGAGTAGAGGTCCTGAGTTCTCAAAGGTGGAGAAGAGGGAGACAGACAGGTAGAGGATTGGTGGAACTGTAAAGATTAAAATTTAGGGGAGATGGGGAAACCGAGGCAGGTAGAAATTAGTTTCTCTCTGCAAGAAGTATTATATTTTTTAGAGGTTTATTAAAGGTTAAAAATTAAAGAATATACAAGTAAGAAACATGTGCCTAGGCCAGAGGCCTAGCCAAATTAACCTCACATCACGCAAGAGATGCTCCTGCTGCAAAACGGAAGTCCAAAAGACCCAAGAGAGAGAGCCTCAAAAGCCTTTGAATCAGCTTAAATACCTTCTCAATCTCAGCCCAGGTGAGATTACAAGGCATTCTGGGGAAGTGGAGCAAAGGCTCATGGGGATTGTAGTCCTGTATTCGAGTCTCTTTTTTACAGAACTCCTTTGGAAGGGGCAATAGTGCTGGGGATGGGCTAGCAGCAGCCACTTTTGAAGGGTGCAAGAAGACTTTTTCTTTATTTTTTTATCTTTATCTTCTGTCTTAGAAGAGAAGTAAGGACTAGGCAATGGGGAGTGTGTATGAAGTGACTTGCTCAGGGTCATACAGCTAGGAAGTATCTGAGGCCAGATTTGGACCCAGGACCTCATGTCTCTGCCCCCAAAGAGGCATTTTCTAAGTTGAGTGTTCTCAAGTTGGAGACATCTATAATCTGTACTATTTCCCTCTCACTCCAATATTTATGAACCATCTGTGTGTTTTTAAAGTGGCTGTCTGAAGTTAGGAGAAGATTATGGGGGGCTGTAATAAAAAAAGAACTAATAGATACAGGAACCCCCAACCAGATGATAGAATCAGAGGAAGAAGACTTTGGTGATCATCTAGTCTTCCTGTCATTTTATATATGAAGAAACTAAGACCAAGAGAGATAGTCTTGCCTAAATCAAACAGAGGCAGGACTAGAATCTGAAATTTCTGACACATCTTGAACACTTTCTGCCATGTATTTTCCCTCTTTTTCCCCCTCTGGATTCAGCACTGGGCTTTGTATGCAAGGGACCTTTAATAAAGACTGTGGACATTAAATGTCCGGTGGAGATGAGTGTTTATGATGGAGACAAGGGGTGGGTGGATGAGTGGGTAAGAGAGGAGCAGACTAAAACAAATCTGGAGTAATACAGATTCTGGCCTTAGGCTAGTGTCTCTCTATTAGCTGTGCAGTAGAGATTCAGACTTCTTTCAAAATAATTTAGATAGCCTGAAAAGAAGATTGCTCCTTATTCTGGAGCCCCGAGCTGGCAAACACATGGTTTCTTCCTTGGCCTCCTGCATCCTTCTGCCCTCCCCTCCATTTCTCCCTTTTGCTTGATAGCTTTAAGATTTAAGTCTGTTGACTCTTCTTAGAATGAGACTTTCAAAGGATAAAAGGGTTTTAAAGGCAAACAGAAAAGGCTGATGGGGCTTCTTGGAACACATACTATTCAATTCATTTAAATGCTCTGTGGTATAAGCTAAGTGCAAATGACTTGTGTGAATGGGATTTCCCTTGGAAACACTCAAGGGGTTAAAAATTAAGAGGAAACATAGAAAAATGAGTGGTGGACTTTGCTTAGCCCGGTGTCTTTGAAAATGAATTGAAATATTTAGCAAACTGAAAATGCAGCTGGTTGAATATATTTGATCCATATGTGGCCCTTTAGCCTGATTTTTAAAAATAAAGCAAAAAGAAAGAAAGAAAGAAAGAAAGCAATCTATCGAATAATAAATATTCTGGTAAATCTCTCTGATGGAAAATTTCTTAAAAATGAATATGCTCCCAATATCACCCCACATTTCCTTAATTATTCACAGGAGAGGCACTATGACCTCATTGCCATCAAGTCAAGGGGAATTATATTCAAATGTTTTGTCTTCCTAGCTGCTAGGCTTGGCATAAGTCACGTAAAATCTATGTCCCTTAGACTGCTGTCTATTTAACTTTGGGGAGGGATTTCCCATGGTGGGAAGTCATTTAAGCATTTGTTAAGCACCTGCTATATTAGAGCATTGCTCCAAGTGCCAGAATTATTTTTTTTTTGGTGGGGAAAGTGGCCAGACCTGTTATTCCAATGATCTAGGGAGCTCCTGGTAAGGAAAGCCCATTTACCAAAGGAGATTTGTAGTGACTCTTTAGAGAGCTTTAGAGATTTGCTCACCATCACCTACTCATCTGTATCAGGGGTCTGAGGTACTCGAACCCAGGTCTCCCCAAGTGAGCTGTAAAAATGGAAATGACATCATCTCTGTCCTATAGGAGCTTATTTTCTGGGGTATCTATTCGTGTATGTGAATATGTGCATGTGCATGTAGGTATATTTAGCCGACATATGTATATACTGTACATACATTGCATACATGCCTATATGTACACACATGTAGATAGCATGTATCTATGCATGTGGGTCTATGGGAACATTGCCTGGATATGGACGCGTTTGGCTATGGTCTATGGACTTACAAACAGTTGGACATGACTGAATAATGACTCCAACACATATGTATATAAATGCACACATACAGGTAGCAAGTTTACACACATACATTAAGAGTATTTATTTGTGTGCTATGTATAAATATGTATATAAATGCATGGGGTGTATATACATGGATATATGCTTGGATATATGCCTATACAAACATATTATATATATATATGCATATGCCATACATACAAACATAATAAACATATAGGTATAAGCACATGTCTTACACATACACTTACACATGTGTATATATAGATGCACATATGCAACACATTATGTATATATACAAATATATAATTATATATGTGTGTATACACCAATACATGGTATATGTATATGTATAAACAATATTATACAGTACATTATGCATCTGCATTACACATATATAGCATATGTGTATATACATGGATACCTAGTACATAGTGCATTATGCATATGTTAAGTGCAAACATACATTTTACATATGTGTATATACACATACATGTATAGACTCAGTTAACAGTGCATTGTGTCTACACACATACATGGTACATGCTGTATTGTGTATATGGTCGCATGTGTTGTGTGCATTCACACACACATGAACACCAATGTAGACACATACACACGTGTTTATATAAACAAACATATAGTATATGTGTACACATATATCACATACTCTTTAGGTATAGGAATACTTCTGTGGCTATATGTTTATATACACATATATTTATACATAATATATGTTGTATATGTGTATGGTTGTGTTTTGTATGTGCATGCATTTAGAAAATGTATGCATTTATATGTCAAATATAGTTTGCATATTTATACACATATACATACACATGCATATATATTCACAGTATATAATACATTGTGTATATGAATATGTATTGCATGTTATATAGATGTACATACATACATGTACAAACAGGTAAATGCATGCACACACAATTTATTGCACACAAGACATACATATTTAACTAAGTTAATTAGGATATAATTAATAGAATATATTAAATATTATGTAATAATTAAAACAATTATTTTTATTTGTATTTATGTGTTATATGTGTATATATAAATATAGATGTAGGTGTGTATATCTGTATCTCTACAGGTATATATTATACATACGTGTGTGTGTGTGTGTGTGTGTGTGTGTGTGTTGCTTACCATCCAGAATCCATTCTTTATTTCTGCTGGCTTGTCAAACTAGTGATGTGACTTTAAGATATACCGACTACAAATAGACCTACATGGAAAGATATAAGTCCATTCCCAGTAACTTGGGGAGGAGGGCTCTAAAGACTGGAGGGAATCAGGAAAGACCCCTGTGGGCAGCAGACCTTGAACTGAGTTCCTGATACTTCCTGTATTTGCACAATATTCACATGATTCTTTGTCGAGGCTAGAAACTCTTGGAAGGTAGAGAGATGGCTTTCCTTGATTCTGTTTGTATCTTGGGGCTTGACAGTACCTGGCCCAAGGGAAGTGCTTAATAAGTGATTTTTCAAGATTCCTTGACAATATTTTCTGAGGCTGCCTAAAAATGAATGTCATTTTGACATCAATATGCATGTATTTCTAGATTTTCCTGAGAGCTTGAGTTTGGGGTATGGAGGAACAAGGTTTGGCATGGAATTAAGAAAAGAATGATGAAAAGGTAGTCTAATGACCTTTATTTTATGAGCATCAAAGGAGAACATGCACTGTTTGTTTTTTAAAGTAGGAGGTTCTATCTGAACAAAATCATCCAGCTAGAAAACTTCCTAGAGTTTGGGGGTGAAGGTACAGGATGAGTACAAGACCATTTTGTTAAGGTTAGAGAAATACTCTGGCCTACCTTCTTGATTTCCTGGTTTTTCAGGCTAATAATGTGACAAAAATATGTGCTTCTCTTGTGAGACAACAATTTTCTTCTTCCCTTTTCACATTCCTTGGCAAATTTTATATAATTTAGGCATGAGTTACAGAAGGAGAAGCAACCAAAAGCTTGAAAATTTGAGCCAAATGTTTTGTTGTAGTAGTTTCCTGTGATTCAGAATTAAATATTGACATTAATATTTTAATTTTCACTCCATCCACCTTCTCACACCTTCACTTCTCCCCTCCCCCAGGAATTTTATTTTTCAGATTTTGTCCATTATTTCTTCTACTCCTTGTTTGTAAGAAGTAACCATTTACCCCTTTTGATTTTATAACTTTCTATATCCATCAGACTTGGGAATGTTTGTTTTTGTTTTTGCCAGGTGAGCCTTTTAAAAAAAAGAGGAGATTTTATTTTATTTTATTTTTTTATCTAGGGTATTTCCTGTGAATGGCAGAGTGGGTTAGTGTGGAACACAGTGCTTTGTGGGTGGTAAAATTTTGAAAACTCATTTTTCAGGTTGATTATAATAAAAAAAAATCAAGAACTATTATTTAGGCAAAGAAAAGCAAATGTTTCCCACCTGGTTGGTTTAAATAGAATCATAGAATCTTACAAACTGGACCTGAGAGATAGTATCCACTCAGGTCACAGGCAAGGAAATTGAAAGTGGGAGAAGGAAGTGATTCATCCAAGGACACAGTGAAGTAGAAATTTCCTGGGATTTGAACCTAGTTCTCCTGAAACCTTGTCCAGGGCTTTTTCTGTAGCCCTGTTTTGCCCTCTTCAATTGGTATGATTCACAAAATCTTTCAGGTCTTTACTGATTTTTCATAAAATTAAAAAAACACGCAAAAAGATTTCTCTATGCAAAATGGGTCACTTGAAAGCCCCAAACAATTCTTCCCCAGAAAAGAGAAAAGAGCCAGCATTTCCTGCAGGAGAGATGTTAGCAAGCCACTGACATATGGATGTGATCTCTGTTTCTTTGACCAGATTTGGTTTCTACAGAGTGCGTGAGAAGAGAAGATAAATTTTGTCCTAGTAATACTATAGCGACTCATAAATAAATGGTTACCCTTTGGTGCTTACAGTTTTCATTAAAGCCGCCTGAGCTTTGTTATTGACACCATAGGTTGCCTATTCAGGGAAATGCAGTAAAATTTATCAGTGTGCTTTCTACACCTAATAAATCATCCAAACAGGGAACCATATGGCAGATAAGACCTTGAAAATGTGGCTTCAGCATGTGAAGAGTCAAGTTGCTGAAATCTTGAGTGATTACAGCCTGTGCATTTTCCCCTGGAATATCTTATAGTTATTTTACATGCCATTTTCTTGTTCACCCTATCACCTCTTTGTCTCTCTCTCCCTCCCTCCCTCTCTTCTTTTTCTTTCTTTTTCTCCTTTCTCACCTCTCCCCCCCCTCCTTCCCTCTCTCTATTCCCCCCCCCCTTTGTTTCACTCTTTCCTCCCCTTTTCTTCCTTTTTTTGGGAGTGGGGGGAATTGGTATAGCTGCTATTTCAGTTTTTTTTAAGAGTCTAAAGCAGATAAGACATTTTTATAATGCCTTGCTGGTAGTAGAAAGAGGGGCAGGGAGGAGCAGAGACTGATGGGAAAGGATGATATATGTGGCGGCTGTGTCCCAACTCTCCTCTATCCTATTGTCATTAATCATGGCCATTAGTTTTTTCAGAGCTGCCTTGTCTGCACAGTGCCTCAGAAAAGCCATTGTTTTTCATACCACAGTCTAGGGGAAAAAAAGGAAGAAAGAAACCCTAACACCTCCTCTTTCTCTCCGCCTACCAGAGTTTCCCCCCACCCCTCTTCTTCCTTGAAGGAAAAAGAGCTTCCCTTCCCTGTTTGCTTAGTACCTGTGTGTAAGTACTTATCTGATGACACCAACATGGGCCACACAATTGTAATACACAGCCTCACTGAATAATAGCTGTGAGACTCACTCTACATTTTTTTATAAGGAGTTTTTTCCCCCCTCTATACTACACCAGATATTTGGAATTAAATGTCAAATCATGGTACATCAATAAGATAGGAGGAGATGTAACTATAGGGTGGCTAGGCTCTGAAGGGAAGCTTTTATGCTGGGGCCTACTTTGGGGAAGGAAGACACAGATCTGGCACTGCCCATGTGAACCTCACTGACTATTGTCCCTTGGCTCCTGCTTATTGTCTCATGGTCTGGGTTGGTTCCAAGCTAAGAATTCCTTTAGAGCATCGCCTGCTGATCTGGCCCCATTGTCTGTTCAAGAGCTTGTGATTTACAGCTAGGTAGCCCTTGTCAATAAGGATGGGACCAATCTGGACTGTTGAAGGTAAAAGAGGGCTCAGGAGTTCATTAGTCTCTTCTTATCAAGTATGAAAACTAGCTTCATTGAGTATAGACTTGTCCATAAAGAGATAGTAGAGAACAAAGATTCTTAACCTCTTTTTTTGTATCACACACCCTTTTGGTGGTGTCTGGTAAAGCCTATGGATTCCTTCTCAGAATCCTGTTTTTAAATAATTGAAGGAAATGCTGAATTCATTTAGACATTAGTGAAAATTAAGATGCAAGTTTTTTTCCCCCTTTCAAGTTCGTAGATACCATCTTGAAATTGATCCATGAACTGCTTGGGGTATGTGGACTTCACTTTAAGAACCTTCTAAACTAGAGAAGAAATATATATCCTGAATCTTTTTCCTATTTAAAGTCATGTTTTATTATTTGTAAAGAAATTTGTCTAATAATAATAATAGCTAACATGTACATAGTGCTTACTCTGAGCCAGACACTGTGCTAAACATTTTATAATTATTTCAATTGACCCTCAGAACAACCGTGAGAGGTTAGTGTTATTATTATCCCCATTTTATAGATAAATGGGGATTACAGACAAAAAAAATTTTAATATAAAAGTTGAGGCAAAAAGTGGTTAAGTGACTTGCCAGGGCCACACAGGTATGTGTCTAAGGCCAGATTTGAACTCAAATTTTCCTGACTGCAGACCTAGTTTTATATATGGTGGGCCAACTAACTTCCTCACTATGCTACTTCATTTTAAAAATAAATATAATAGCTGATATATGTACATATGTATATATGGATTTTTTAAGGTTTGCAAAGCCATTAACTAATCCATCTTCTTTTCTCTTCATGAATTTCCTTTTGATTTTTTCTTTTCTTTTTTTTTTAAGCTCTTACCTTCCATCTTAGAATCAATACTGTTTATTGATTCTGTAAGGATAATTTTAAGGTTGTGACTTAAATCTAAATTTAATTTTTAGTCACCAAAGGAAATCCCAAATAAAATACCCAAGTCAGATGGAAATTTATGGTGATTTTTAAAAATTAATATAGAGGAAGATTTTTAAGAAATGAGTGAGAGAGAAAACTCTGGTTTCTAGTTAGAATTTCTAAGTCCCAGCCAGTGGAAGAGAGTCTCAAGAAGTTTGGGCCTTTCTTGGAAGCTTCACGCCTCCAGAAAGGCCGGGTCACTAAGTCAGCTTTTCACTCACCAATGGTGACAGTTTTAAAGAAGTCTGGATGTTGGTCTTCCAACATCCAACTTGTCCGAACGAATGTATATTTTCAAAGGAATGACCCAATCTGAACTTTTCATCCTCTTTTATAGATCTTTTACTCTTGTGTCCCCTCCTCTAAATTTTCACATCTATCAATCACATCAGATGATTTTCTCCAGCACTGCCCATTCTTTAGTTCTCATCTGCTTTGGTTAAATTATATCTTTTTGAGTTATTTAACACTTCTTTAAGTTCACCTTTTGTTAGTTACTTAACCTTTTTTGTGATCAATTTACCTTTTATAGTTACTTAACACTTTTTTGTAGTAAGATCTAAAAATAGATCGTAGCTTAAAGTTCTAGCTTCACTAAGAGCTAAGTGCCTTCATTGTTACAATCAGGAGATTACAATTTTATCTTCACCATAAAGTAAGATCTAAGTAGGGTGGAGTAAAGTAAAGTTCACAATTCCAAGGCAAAAGAGTGGTAAGGGCTAGGCAATGGTGGGGGTGTGTGTGTGTGTTAAATGACTTGCCAAGTTTCACAAAACTAAATAAGGTCAGATTTAAACTTAGAACCTTCCATTTCTAGGCCTTGTTCTCAATCCACTAAGCCACGTGGTTGCCCTCTTTCCTTCTGATTTTCCTTATGCCCCCACCTTTCCAGTAATTCTTATTGGCCATGGTATTGTTGCCTGCCTATGCTTCTTACTCACCCTTCCTCTTTGTGTGATCTTCAGTTGCATTTCGTTATAATGTTCCATGACTCATGGACATACAATACCATCAAGAATATTGCTATTAAAACAACAGACCTTTATTTTAGGGAAAAGCTTGGAATCATTGAAAGAATTTTACAATTTCTGAAATGTGCTTATATCTTGTTTTCCTCCTTTTGCTTACACAAATTATACACACGTTCATGGTATTATGCTTATTTCATTAAGTTCCATTACATTTTTATATATATCCTAAATACATAAATATTCATCTTCTATGCAATACATACACTCATGGATGAGCCCTTTAAATAGTCTATTTAAGTCCATATCATGGTAGAGAAAATACGCATTCTTCTTTCACTTAATTTTTTCTGAGCATATAGGTAGGCTAAAGACTTTAAAGTGATTACATATCTCATTTAGGGGACTCTCTAGTATTCTTGGGATTCATGCGGTATGTATAAATGTCATCCATCAATAGGAGTACTGGAGGATCTTACCATCTATTCCCCCTTGACTTGGGTTCTGTGTCAGGTCATCCTTAAGATAGTGGAAAACAGCTTGGAAAGCAAGTGGACCTCTGTTTTATATCTCACTTGAGATAATCCAGAGAGTCATTAAATAAGTTTAACTCTATTGTTATATCTTTCAAGGATTTCTATATAGTTTTGACATAGTGCATGCCAGACACTGTGACAGAGGGTTTGCACATAAGAAAAAGTGCTAGACTGAAGAGTTTGTGGATCTGCTCACCTTGATGGGGGAGGGGTCCCAGGAGGTCTGGAATGTTGAGGAGACAGAAGGGGTGGGATTTCAGTTGGATAACTCTCTCAACCTTGAGAAGCCTAGGAGGAGAGATCTGGCCAAGTCTTTCTCCTGGGATATACCCATCTTTTCCATCTCCTGGTGACTGGATACTCTTTTCCCCCTCCGCAATTCCCAAACTAAAGGAACATCTGAAGAAGACATTTTGAGCCTTTGTCAAAACTTTACCTCACAGCTCCTGGTGCCCTGGGTCTGAACTGTGGCCAGGAGGTCAAACCCAGGGTCTGTCAACCTGACTGTCTCTCAGGGGGCTCAGACTGCAAAAGCTTGAGTTCCCCAAACTTGAGGAGGGAAGGAAAGGTGTAGTTAGAGAAAGGGACCCCTTTCCCCATTTTCTTTTCCCAATTTTTTTCCTGCCAGCCATTTTCTTTGTAGTGCCCTAATTGAATTAATTTACACTAAAGTGGTTATCCTTTCCAAAATTTGAATAGTGTGAGTGGAAAACTTAAAGGGGGAGGGACATCTTCCTGAGAAGAAACATTTTAGGCTCTAGTAGTGGAGAGGAACAAGAGCCAATCTGTGAGAGCAGCCATATCTGGGGAGGGAAGGCTAAAGGGGGAAGATTTTTCAAACTCCCTCTTCTCTCTCTGAGCCAACCTTAAAACATCAGCTGTCTCTCCTGGGTCCTATTTCTTTTACCACCCACAAACCTTCTTCAGTACAACACTTTGCAGGAAAAAAGCCTTTTGTTCTTCTGAATTAGAAAAAAATTAATAGTAAACAGACAATAAGCATAATAAGAGTTTGTTTTCTCTACCCATTTTAGTCAGTTCACTGATGGCAAAGATGTCATATGTAGTACACTGCTTGCAAAAATCTCTCTCCTACTATATATTCTTATTATGGATGACCCTAATGTGTATTTGTATTATTATCATCAAAATGTGTAGAGAGGAAAGTTGGCATATAGATCAGTTGTTATCATTGTTCCCTTGACCACCTTTTGAAGGATAAGAATTTTCAAGATCCATTTCCTTGTTCTTGGCAACTTCTTTTGCTTCAGAAAACTTGAAAATCAGGCCCTCAGCACTGTCAAAATTGGGCCACCCCCATTACAGACCTTCTTTGTTAAATTAGTCAAGTACAACTTTTCACATTTTGTTCTTTTCAGTATAATTTCTATTTACCCTATAAATACATTTTGTACTGTGGTCTTAGAGTTGGTAATTCTATTGTTCTTATTCCTGATGGTGAAAGGAATTTGTCATAAAAGTCTTTGCAGATTTTTTCCATCTTTTGTCTCTTCTTTCTCTTCTAGATTTATTTTGATTTGACTTTGATTATTTGAGAGTTTAAGAAAATTTTCTTTAAATTGTCTTTTTTCTTTGCTGCTTTTCATTGTAAGACAGCAAATAAATCTATAATTCTGTTCTGTAAAATTTTACAAATGAATTTATATTCTAAATTGGTCTTACCCTTGTTTGCCATCTTATCTCATGAGAAAACTAAGTTTGTCTTCATCTTTATGACAATTTATTTACACAGATGAAATTGTAAGAAATTATTTTAGGTGATATCATTGCCTTTTCCTCTGTTTCCCATTTTTAGCATCAATAATTTGTTTAAATAGTTGGAGTAATTTTAATTGTATAACATTTTTTCCTATTTTGATTATTTTTTCTATGTATTGGTTTTGATCCTTGGGCTAAAAATCAGTTGCCTGATACTGTACAGATAGCTAATACAGGGATGATTCCCACATAAGAAGACATTTCCTAACAAAATATAGGCAGTTTCATTTTCAGAGCTATTATCTGGGTATTTCCATGTCTAGTGCTTTCCAGTTTTCTTTCTTGAAAAAAATATTAATGAAGTATATGTATGAGACTTTGTGTCATCTTCAAGTCTTTGGATTCTTTTATCCCTTGCTCTGAACTAGATTTTCCTTTTCTTCCTGTTTTTTTCTATAGCTACCTTTTACTATCTTTACATTGAAGTCACTGTGTATCAAGGTATATGTTGATTTAATTTAGATAGTCTTTCTTCTTAAATTCTTCATCTTCCATAACAGATACAAACATATAAATCATAAATTTTGATGGTTGTCAATATGATCTTTGTTCAAATGCTCATCATGAATACTACAAAGGGAGATGATCAAAGTCTTGTCTGAGTGCATGATCACTCCCCCTCCCCCCCAGTTCCTTTGTTTGACTCTTCCAAGGACTCATGGAACTGTCTTTACTTTTCTCTTCTTGGATCATTTGTGGGGAAAATGTCAAGACAGATACAGTTTGGATCTGGTCAGTCATTGGGTAAGAATCACACAATCAAAGGACCAACAGCTAAGACACTATTTATACAGGATCTACAATAAGCCCTCTTTTCTCTCCTTTTTGCCTTGTTTCCATTATCATTATAGAAGTAAAAAAAAAAAGGCCATAGGAATCAGGGTTATTTTGTATTGAGCATTTATGTATTGTTCAATCCTTGCCATACCAAAGAATTAATCAGCCAAATGGCCCATCTACTGGTGATAATCACCTCAGCTTAGCTAGTCTGGGCCCTAGGAAAAGAGAATCCTTTTTTTTTTTGAGCCATTCTTTAAGCCTTTTCAGCATGGTAAAACCATGTTTGTCCACCTCTGCCATAGTCTTTGAGTTCTGAGGGTCAATCTTCACACCAGCAAAGTCTTGGAGGAGACCTTTTAGGGGATAAGTAGGTGCTATAGGTATTGTTATTCATCTTTTACAGATGAGTAAACAATGCCAAAGACAAGATTTAAACCCAACCTTCCCAGACTCTGTCTCCATCTTTCTGTTATATTACCTGATCTCTTACAAGATTTTAATTCTAGAAAATGTTAAATTAAATTTTATTGTTTTCTAGTAATAGTAGGAACTTGAAAATAGTCCTACTAAAAGCATTTAGGAAACCTACTTTAAGAAATATAATAATTATTATGGTAAAAATTCATAATCCCTCAAGTCTCTTTCCATTCATCCCCATCCAAGGGAGACTTTGATTTCTTCCAAGAAGGGAGCAAGAGATTGGGGCTACAAGGCTGGTTACTCTTGCTCTCCCAAAGTCAGGGTGTGCCAGAATAGAATTATATCGGTTTGCCTCACTAAATATTCCAAATTTTGGAGAAATAATTTTTGGGTTCAAGCTGTTGATCACTATTCCTTAATGGGGAAGGAGTCACCCATGGCATATATCCAAGGCACAACTCCTTTCCCACCAACACAAAGACCACATATAGAGAATAGCAAATAAGTCTATTTGTCCAAGTTGATACCAGAGAGAAAATAAGAGAAATTATATGTATGAGAATATACCAGATAAAGTACAGAGTGAACAAGCTCTTTCACTGGGAATAAGATTTCTCAGCTCAACTGAAGAGAGTACCCATTTTCAGCCATGGGAAAATTCCCCAAAGTCTCTAGTATGTTAAACTGGGGAGAGGGACATAATTTAAGTGCTGGGTCCTTTATACATTGGCTTCTTCCCAAAGTCTTCTTCTCTCAGGGAGAAAATTTGGAAACAAACATGTGAAACACGTTCTCCTGAAGCTGAAACCCAGGAGAGTAGTAGAATCTTTCTTCTCCCAAAAATCCAGATGATTCCATTCCTCCCCAAAGCACAGAACTAATCAATCTCCACCAATGAGGAGTGGCCCTTGCAAATGGGTTTTAAGATCCTGGTTACGTAGGGTCAAGTGACTTGCTCAGGCAAACCAGAACTTGTGTCCTCTGATTATGATTTCTTCAGGGCTTTTATTGTTGTTGATGTGTTTGTGAGTGCACGTGTGTATACGCACAAACACATATGTGTATATATACACATGTATATCCCCACCCAAACATAAACACGTTCATTGAGAATGTTTAAAAAACAATTTTTCTACATTTTTGCATGTTTATTTTGGTATGAAAGCCAGTTTTTCAAATGGTAAATTTTAAGGAGACATCAAGCTTTTTTCCTTAAAAAATGATAACATTTAAATACACAATAGTTCCAATATCCAAATTAATTGTGATTAAATAGTCTTTTATAAAACAATTAAGGGACAGTTAGGTGAATCAGTGGATAGAAAACCATGTCTGGAGTTGGAGGACCTGGGTTCAAATTTGACTTCAGATATTTCCTAGTTGTGGGTGACCCTGGACAAATCACTTAACTGCAATTGCTTCACCCTTACCATTCTTCTACCTTTGAAATGATATTTACTGTCAATTTTAAGACCGAAAGTAAGGATTAAAAAAACAGTAACAACAGTTAAGTATTTTGTGATATAAAAAAGTGATCCTTAAGTAGGTGTTACTTCTTATGGGTTTTAGGCGCCAGAACTTTCATTTCTAGAAGCATCATAAGGACAATTTTGAGAACTTTTCTGTGAACATAATACAATTTCTCCTTCTCAGATAGGAAGGACGAAGCCAGTAAGAATGACTTAAAATATTAATTATGGGATATTATACATTTTTTAAATTAATTTCAGGTATTGGTAATAACTTGAACCTAACAAAGGAATATGAAGAATATTTAAAAATTTAAAATAGAATAGCTCATGCTTTTATGAGCCTCTTAGAGATCTTTCTTCAGAATAACTATGAGGTAGATAATACAAATATTATCATTCCAATTTCCAATATCATTGATATTCCCTCTTTTCTACCCTCCCTCTATTTACAGATGAAGATATTAATTGAGCCATAGAAGGGTTAAGGGACTTGCCCAAGGCAACCAAACTAGTAAGTGTTGGAGCCAGAACTTAAATCTTGGTGTTCTGATTCCCTTGGCACTAGGGGTGTGCAGGTAAATGTTTTACAGCTGGTTCTCAAAATATGTCTGTACACACACACACACACATACAGGCACAAACACACTTTTTTCCCTTAACCTTACTTTCTGTATGAAAATCAAGTATTGATTCTAAGGCAGAAGAGCAATAAGGGGGAGGTAATTAGGGTTAAGTGACTTATCTAGGGTCACACAGTTAGGAAGTATCTGAGATCAGATTTGGACCCAGGACCTTGCAGGTCTGGCTTTCTATCCACCAAGCCACCTAGCTGCCCCCAACTCACTCTCTCTCTCTCTCTCTCTCTCTCTCTCTCTCTCTCTCTCTCTCTCTCTCTCTCTCTTTCTTTCTCTCTCTCTCTCTCTCTCTCCCCTTCTCTCCATCCTTCCCTCCCTCCTCCGTCCCTTCCTTCCTTCTTTTTTTCTCCTTACCTTCCATCTTAGAATTAATACTGTATATTTGTTCCAACTCAGAAGAGTGGTAAGGGCTAGGCAAAGGGGGTTAAGTGACTTGCCTGGGGTCACACAGATAGGAATCACACACTTTTAAGACTAACATTTACTTCATTAATTTCTTAGTCTAGAAAATCAACAAAGTAACAAATGAAGCATTCTCCAGTTTTCCAGGTGTAAATGTTCACATTGAAAATTTAATAATCAGCTATATTAATACAAGTTGGTTCCAGCACATTCTTACTTGATACTATAATAATAATATATCTCAGTAAGAATGATTTATCATTAAAATGCTAATTTTAATATTCCCTTAGAGTAGAATGAGCATTTGGTGCTAAAGCCTCTGTGTTGACTTTGATCAAGTCACTACATTTCTAGGGTGTTCATTTTCACATTTGATTCTTGTTGTGGTAAGTGGTGTTAGTTTTTAAGTTCTCTTCTTGGTTTGTAGTTCCAAATAGCTATTCTAAAGTATTAACAATACATACTTTCTCTTAAGAATTTTAAATGTGTTCTTCACAATCTTGTTAATGGTGTTGATTTGCTTAACCAACACGATTGATATTACAAAGTATCATATGTTTGAATTATTAAAAAAAATTCCGAATTACTGGGAGTTGATTAAATATTTTTTAAAATATAAACCCAATGAATTTGTAGCCTGATTCTATCCATTTCTTATGTGAAATCACAGAATTTGATGTGGCTCTTTTTATCTTTTTGATCCTTGGTTTTTTCCTGTTGTGTATAGAAAGGAAGTTAGGAACTGTCTACATATAGGAAGTGTTTAAATATATAGGAAAAAGCATGAAAATGAGAAGATACTTATGTAGCATTTTTTTGAGGGGCAATGGGTAGGTTCTTGGGCAGTTAGGTGGCTCAGTGGATAGAATGCTTGATATTAAACCAGGAGGACCCAAGTTCAAATGTGGTTTCAAACACTGGCTTTATGACCCTGGGCAAGTCACTTAACCCTGTTTGCCTCAAATTCATCATCTGTAAAATGACCTGGAGAAGGATATGGGAAACCACTCCATCATTTTTTCAAGAAAACTCCAAACAGGATCACAAAGAGTTGGAATCAACTGAAAATTATTGAATAAGAAGGTTTCCAATCCTATAAATAGCTCTCCTATTAGTACTTCTAATTCCCACATCACTAACTCTCCAAGCTAAGGCATTAAAGGTCTCTGTTAAAATGCAAATGCTTCCAGGGAATAGATATTCTAAGCCATTATCAACTATTGACATATTAGCTTCCATTGATCAAATTAACTTTAGCCATTTTATCAGAGGGGAAGACTTCAGGGGCACAATGCCATCTGTATTAGAAAGGCTGACAGTGGGAAGAAGGATTACAGCTGCTTGGTTTTTGCTCCAAAGGGCAGAGTTTGCAAACAGTGGGTAAATGCAGCAGTAGACATATTCCATATGATGAAAACCTTCCTGAGAGTTGGATATATTAAAGTAGAATGGCTTGACTTGTGAGTTTCCCCTCCTTGTAGGTCTTCAAGCCAAGATTGAAAAAATACTGATGAAGGATTCTTGAGGGAAGGGTTGAACTGGATAGGTCTTTAGGGTCTTTCCAACTGTGAGATTCTATGAAGTTGATAAGGATGGGGAACTTTGATGAAGAGGGGAAGAGGCTGGTTCAAAAAATATCCTGACTATGGACTATCATTGAGGATAGGCCTGGTCTTGGAAGTACCAGAAGAAGAAGCATTGGATTACTAGAAGCTATAAGAAGCCACTAGCCAATTGAGAGAAAGAGAAGAGAGGGTGGCCCAGAAAAGGAAGAAGGGATCGCAGGGAAAGGTTTATCCTTTCATCTATGCCATTTTGCTAAGTGCCCATGTGAGATGTTGAAAAAGTAAGATTTCTTACATGTCCATATATGCATATAGAATTATTATATATGTATATGTTCATATATAGTATACATATATAAAAATTTACACTCTCTTTTTTTTTACCCTCACTCTGCCCTCTGGTGTTTCTGGTGTTTCAGGACGTAAACTATTGTATGAGAATATGTAAGGGGCCTTCAAAAACCCTATTACTCTTTCAGTTAGTAGACGATCAACTGAGTATTCAAAATGGTGCCCTGATATTTCCAAATTAATGTATAGCATATGTCTTTCCTAGGAAAGCATAACCCTAATTCACTACGTATTTATATATGAAGCCGTAATGCAAGGGTCATGCCACCAAAGCGTAATTAGTGAGGATTAATTAGATTAATTAAAAAATACTAATTTCAGTATCAACCAGAAGTGATTCCTGCTGTGAATTCCCATAGAGCTTGGAATTTCTGTCCTGCATCTTCCTTTTCTTCTTTCAAGGTTTAGGTGGCTACTTTCTTCAGATAGCTTCCAGGTCTCTGAAGCTGAAAGTTCTCTCTCTCTCTCTCTCTCTCTCTCTCTCTCTCTCTCTCTCTCTCTCTCTCTCTCTCTCTCTCTCTCTCTCTCTCTCTCTCTCTCTCTCTTCTCTCTTCAATTATTTCTAGATCACTTTGTCTACATTTTCCCATTGCATCCTGTATTACGCCCTGCATTCTCTTATACTTAACTGACTTCTCTTAACTCCCTTCCCACCTGTAATGAGAATGTTTTATTACCTTAATAAGATAGTAGGAATAAGTTTGTCAGCATAACATAACTGACTCCATTTTGTTTTAAACCTGCATTTGTTATTAAATTTAGTTGTTTTTCTGTAAGTTGTTTTCCAATAATAAGATAAGCACTTGTGTGTTATGATGGAGTGCATAATATTTTGTGTTCTTAAGCCTATGTGATTCCTCTGGTGGGATAGATCACCAATAGAAAAAATATTATAAACACTTTTATTGGTAATTTATGTCATAAAGTGCCCATCAAATTGTGTGGTAAATGAATTAGAAATGCTTATAGCTAAAAACTAAAGAAACCAGAGTTTCTTTCAGCCTACTTTTGGGTTATAATTGGAACTGATTCCTGTAATTCCTCTCTGACCACCCACCCAAGAGGCTCATGGAGTAATGTCAATGGCAGTGGTGATTAACAGAGACTTGCTAGATAGCCACATTGGTCTCCAGCTGGTCAGAGAGGGAACCTTGTCATGAGCACCTATATGAAAGAAGTTTAGTGGGCTTATGACTCAGGTTGGTGGTCAGTTCTTAGAAGGGAGTGCTGTTTGCATTGTTTGCAAGTTTTGACTAATAAAATTTGCTTGCATTGAGAAATGTCAGTAGAATTAGCATTTCCATACTAGTTAGCATCTGTAAGGGCTGTAAGTGAACACTATGAGTTATACTTGACCCTTGAGTTCAGGTAAACTTCAGGGCATAGTTCCTGACATATAGTAGGTACTTAAAAAGTATATATAGAGATGAATTAACTATAAGTTTGTCCTATATTGTGTATTATAATTATTTATTTTTCTCACAAGGAAGGAAACAAGCATTTATTAAGTGTATACAAATAATATCTCATTTGTTTCTCATAATCACTCTGGGAGGTAGGTGCTATTATTATCCCCATTTTTTATAGTGGAGGAAACTAGGGCAACAGAAATCGAGTGACTTGCCTAGGGTCACACTGCCAGTTAGTTTTCAAAACCAAATTTAAACTTAAGACTTCTTAAAATTCTTGGTCCAGTGCTTTATGTGTTGTGGTACCCAACTATCTTTTTGAGGGTAGAGACTGAATAGAAAGGGCAGTGGACAAGTCAAGGGTTCATCTCACAAGATTGTTGTCAAGAAAGTGCTTTATAAACCTCATAGTAGAGTTGGTGGTAGTAGTAGTAATAAATAAAATGACAAATAATCAGAGGGCTCCACTGATACCTAGAGAATTTATTTATTTGTTTTTTAAAACTCTTACCTTCTGTCTTAGTATCAATACTGTGTATTGGTTCCAAGGTAGAAGAATGGCATGGACTAGGCAAAGGGAGCCAAGTGACTTGTCAGGGTCATACAGCTAGGAGGTATATAAGGCCATATTTGAATCCAGGACCTCCTGTCTCTTGGCTTTCAGTCCATTGAGCCACCTAGCTGCCCCCAAACCTTTAGTATTTTTTAAGCCCTTACCTTTCATCTTAGAATCAATAATATATATATTGGTTTCAAGGCAGAAGAGTGGTAAGAGCTAGGCAATGGGGGTTGTGACTTGCCCAGGGTCACACAGTTAGGAAGTGTCTGAGGTCAGATTTGAACCTAGGACTTCCTATCTCTAGGTCTGGCTCTTGTAAGAATGAGCTTTTAGCAAAAGCAAGAAGCAGGAGATCCCACAGGGCAAAGACTGGGTCAACTTTCTGAAAGCACTGAGGAGCTGAGAGGCAGTTGAGACTGACTGTTGGCTCTCTGTGAAGAAGGCAGAGAGTGGAGTTGGCTCTCTGTGAAGGGAAAAGACTTTGAAGCTGCCAGGAAATTGGACCATCTTGAAGGAGTGGTTGAGTGAGTGATTACCTCACACTGGTGGACATTGTGTGTGTTAATCATCATTCTCCTCTTGATCCTGTGTGGACCTGTAGAGTTGCTCTTCTTACTGGGACTTCAGCTTGGCCCAAGAGGACTCCAGTTGTGTGAGATTCTTTGGCCCTTGGTTTCTGCTCCTACCAAACCCTTCCAAATCTTATTTAATAATTTAGGAGTTAGGTTAGAATAGTTATAGGAAGTTATAAGGGTTTTAATCTCTGTTTTGGGTTAGACGTTAGTTATTCCTTGATCCCCTTTCCCTCCTCCCTTTAGCTAAAAAAAACCTGTTTATATGTTTTTATATATATATATATATATATATATATATATATATATATATATTTAGTTTTGAACCCTTATTTAATGCCCCTCCCCCCCATTTCATTTGGCTAGTCAGTAGGGGAAATTGACTTAGGCCAGAGGATCTCAGAGAGATCAGTAGGTTGACCTTTGACCTATCTTGGAACATTCCATTGTCCTTTCCAGCACTTGGTTACTCTCCAAGGTCCTGGTACACAGGACTCTGAATCTTGATGGTTGCATAAGGGGGTTTAAATTTTAAATAGCCTAAAGGTCAAGATCACATGTGTTAGGAAGACTTTTTTTGTTGTTTTTTTCTTGGTTCTGTTATTTGGTGTTTATTATTGTTAATCACAATGGATACTAATAACACATATCCTGTTCTTTGGAACAACTTCCTGTACACATTGAATAGCATGTTAGGAGACATGACAAATGCTATTTTGTATTTTTTCTGGGATTGTTTCCTTCATATCCCTTATTGGATTTTCACCTTGTCCCCTCATTGCTGTTATATTGTTTTGGGTTATGAATGGATGGAACCAGTAATGTCATTGACTGTCAGAACTGTTTTGGCTTATGTGCTGTTGATGTGCTTATGGCTAATTGTGTTGTATAAATGTAGGTTTCTTTTGGTGTTGCTTATAAATTAAGTGTAATTGTTCTATGGATAACAAAAGATTCAGAAATGAAACAAATGATAATGGTAAGGAAAGATAAAATAGAAGCAATGGAACAATGTATGAAGGAGAAAATGATTTTAAATAATGGTATTTTGAGTGATTTGAAGGATAATGCTATAGATAAAGAAATTAATGAAGGAAATATTAAGAAAATGAACAGATTGGAAAGGGAGAATGCTCAATGTAATCCAGGCATCATTGTTTCCTCTTAGAGATATATTGGTAGTTACACAAGATGTAGTAAATGAAGTTAAAACTCATAAATTATTTATATTGGAGGATTTGAATGTCATCAGATGTAGAACCCCTTTCTTTTCAGATAAACCTAATAAGGTAGTAAAAGAATTTCAAAGAGCAATAGAGATCTTTGATACTGACCATTTGACAAGACCAAAAATCTTAAAAATAAGATTTTTTTACTTATTAATGAAGGAATTATTAACCAAGAGAGAGAGGAACCAATTCATAGAGGAAACAAGAAACGATCCATTTTTAATCCCATGGCCACAGGAATTTGAAGGCATAGATATGAATTCAGGTCCTGACTATAGAGAAATGAAACATACTAGGAGGTCAATAATTGATGTAATGAAGAGACATTCCAAATGCCCTAATGCTTGATCCAAATTTGAGAACATAAAGCAGAAACAGAATGAATTACCAACTAATTTTCTAGAGAGAATAGCAGATGCTTCTGAAGTAATATTAGGCCTTGATATGTTAGTGGATGACACAATTACACATCAAGAGACTATTTATAAAAAATGCATGTCTTAAGATAAAGTTATGTTTTTAAAATAATTGCCCAGATTGGGAAGAGATGGGTTTGGAAGAGTTAAAGAGGAAAGCAACTTATTTATGCATGGATAATGATGATAGATATGAAGACAGGGATACAGTAATTGAGGATTTGAAAAAGAAATTAAGAGATGCTGAAAGTAAAGCAAGGGATAGTGAAATAAAGGAAATAAAAGCAGTGGCAGCACATAGATCTGTGCAACCACACAACCAGGACAGGCAAAGAGAAAGGAGATCTGGACCTCCACGATGTTTCTTATGTAATGGAGTAAGACATTTTGTGAGGGAATGTAGATTCAGAGGGCAATTTTCTAGGCAATTTAATCAGAATAACAGATATAATAAGCAGTATAATAATGGATGGAATAACAATAATTATCAGAGAAGAAATAGTAATAATTGCCAAAATGCTTGCTGTGAGGGAGCTCAAGCACCTGATTTGAACACAATGCAACAGTGGGTAAAATCAGGAGCAAGACCCAAGTACAGCCAAGTAGTTAGTGGACATAAGGGTGATCAGAACAAAGGGGCATGTTCATTATGAAGATTTACCCCGAGTTCTCAATTATTTCAAAAATCCAGGGAAAATGTATTGGAATTAAATGGAATTGAATGTAATGGAGATAAGGCTAATGAATTTGTAAATAATGTGATTGAAACAAAGGATAATGTAATGAGTGTTAATAATTGTGAGGAAAAAGAAAATTATAATGTAAAGTTAGTTGAACATTCTAATGATTGTGAAATAATGGAAAATAGTGAAGAATGTAAATTGGATAAAGATAATGTCATTGTAAATGAGAACAATGATACCAAGGTAGAGATTATAAAGACCAATGAGAGTAGTGAAAAAGATGATGATGGTGTTAAAGATGTGAAATCCTGTGACTATCATGCAATTTAAGCAGATGTAAATTTGGATGGACAGGAAATAACTGAGCTTTGTACTGATGTTACTGTACTAGCACCAGTGTTGGAAACCTTTCAACCACCAAATAGTACAGAACCAGATGTGTCTGTTAACTATTGGAGACCAGATTTATGACCTTCTGGTTGATACTGGAGCTAGTAAATCAGTTTTGTGAAGTTTTCCTAAGAATCGTAGAGCTGTTGGTATAATGGAAGTAATAGGTGCTACTGGTAAACCACAGAGAGTAGCAAAATTACAACCAAAAATGATTACTTTAGGTCCATTATCTGTGGAGCATGCATTTCTTTGTATGCTAGACTGTTCCAATGAATCTTTTAGGTAGAGATTTATTATGTAAATGAAGGGCAATGATCCAGTGTACTGATACTTAAGATATCTCATTACATCAACCAGAAAAATCTCCGAATGCTTTTACATTGTTGTTCTCAGATTCAGTCAGTACAGAGGGTGACTTAGATTCAATCTATCCAAATACCTGAGGATATTCCTGAAGTTCTTTGGTCAAAGTCTTCCACAGATTTGTTTTACTGAAATCAGCTACTTCAATCAAGGTGAGGACTAAGGAAGGACCAGTTCCTTGTGTACCTCAATATCCCTTGACTAAAGAAGCAATTGAGGCCATAAGACCAATCATTGAATCTCTAATCCAACAAAAAATCATAATGCCTTGCTTCTCAGAATTTAATACTGTTATTCTTCCAATCATAAAGCCAAAGTTAGATCAGAATGGCAAAGTTGTATATCATTCTATACAGGATTTAAGATCAGTCAATGATTATGTAATCAAGACTCATCTTGTTGTACCAAGTCCAGCTGCTATAACTTCTTCCATCCCCAGTCAGGCAAGATAGTTCACTGTGATAGATTTATGCTTAGCTTTTTTCTCAATTCCAATTCATGAGGATTCTCAAAAGATCTTTGCTTTTACCTGAGAAAAAACTCAGTCAACCTGGACTTATTTGCCCCAGGGATTTACCAATTCATCAAGCCAAATTTCACAAATTCTGAATAGAGATCTAAAAACTATAATGTTCAAAGAAAGTAAATTGATGCATTTTGTGGATGGCATTCTTCTTGCATCCCCAAATGCTAAGGTGTGTCTGAGAGATAGCAAGATTCTTTTGGTAGAATTATATAAGTGTGGGCATAAAATCTCCAAGGCAAAATTACAATGGGTTTTGCCTCCAGTGCAATATCTTGGTTTTGTGTTATCAGAGGTTTCAAGAAGTACCACACAGAAAAGAATAGCAGATATCCAGAAACTGAGTGCTCCTAAGACCAAAAAAACTCAGAGCTGTTCTTGGAACAACTGGATTCTGTAGACAATGGATACCTGGATATAGTGAACTAACAAAATGTCTCAAAAATTTAACCAGGAATACAGAACCTGAACGTCTGAAAATAAAGCCTGAACATCTGCAAGCCTTAAGTAAACTTAAAGAAGCCATTTTATCTGCTCCAGCTTTGGGTATCCTAGACTATACAAAACCATTCCAACTATTGGTTAATGAAACTAAAGGTGTTGCTTCTGGGGTACTGACACAGACTTTGGGACAAAGTTATTGTCCAATTGGATATTATAGTTGTCAACTTGATCCAATAGCTGCAGGTACAGTTCCTTGTCTAAGGGGTGTAGCAGCTGTAGCAGTGTTAGTCCAGAAGTCAGCAGATTTAGTTTTGGGTGTTCATATTGTTCACATCAAATAGAAGCAATAATGAGGAAATTTTGCACTCAATCTTATTCAGATCAATGAATTTCTAAGTATGAAATTATTCTCCTGGGTAGTGAGAACATCCAGTTGAGTAGGTGTAGTGTATTAAATCCAGCTACATTTCTTCCTGATTTGCCAAAGAATGGTGAACCATTACATGAGTGTTTAGAAGTAGTAGATCTAGTGGATATGCCTAGGATGGATTTGAATGACATTCCTATTGAAAATCCATACTTGGTATTATTCACGGATGGTTCTTCATATTTGTGTGATGGAATTTGATTTACTGGTGCTGCAGTGGTCACAGAATTTGAGACACTGTGGTATACCTCATTACCTGGTAACCTTAGTGCTCAAGGAGCAGAATTGGTGGCATTGAAGCAAGCATGTCTTCTAGCTGATGGTAAAAGTGCTAATATTTTTACAGACTCTTGTTATGCATTTTCAATATGTCATACAACAGGGAAGATCTGGAAACAATGAGGTATTATTACTACATTGGGAAAACCAATTACACATGCAGAAATAATAACTGAGTTGTTGTATGCTATTCCAAAACCTAAACAACTAGTGCTGATCCATTGTAGAAGTCATACTTGTGGCAGAGATTCAGTCTCTAAAGGAAATCATAGAGCTGATATAACTGCTAAATTTGCAGCCAGGAATGCACCAGTGTATGTAATGAATTTGTCAACTATTGAGTCTGATGATCTAGAAAGAGCTTTTGCAGACTCAGAAATTCAGAAGTGGAAGGAGAAATTTGGAGCAGGGAAAGAACATGGAATATGGGTTATAGATACTAGAAAACCACTGTTGTCAAAAGATTTGTGTACCTATTTGTGTCAAGCCATTCACACAAAAGGTCATTTTGATACTCATGCTGTAGTAATTTCTATAAAAAGGCAATGGGTAGCAGCAAGGATAAGTACTGTTGCAAATAAGATCTGTACTAGTTGTTCTGTTTGCCAAAAATTCAATCAAGGTACATTCAGAAAGAAAGGTTTCGGTGGTAGATCTTTGGCATATTGTCCATTTGAGAGTTTTAAAATAGATTATATAAGCATGCCAAAAGTTGCAAGATACAGTTTTGTCTTGTATTTTTTGAAGGATTAACTAAATGGTCTGAAGCTTTTCAATCTACTACTAATACAGCTAGCTTTGTGGTGAATGGATTATTTAAGGAAATTGTTCCTAGGTTTGGTGTACCACTTACTATAGATTCTGGTAAAGGAACTCATTTCACACAAGATATCCTGAAAAGAATCTATGCGAATCTAGGAATAACACCTAAATATCATGTTCCTTATCATCCACAAAGTTCAGGTCAAGTGGAGTGTGTGAATATGGAACTCAAGACTATGGTGAGGAAAATTTGTGCTGAAACTTATCTAAAATGGCCAGATATTCTTCCTATGGCTTTGTTTTACCTGCATACAACCAAGAGTAGATTTACATATATAATCTTAATGAATGCTCTTCAGACATGCTTCATTTCAGGAAAAAACTTGTAAGACTGTGTATATATCTCTCTTAGGAGGAGATTGTCAACTTGCTTCACATTTAAGTGCATTACAACAATGGCTTAGAGAACTGCATGATATGGGAGTATTGATCCAATATGTTCCATTGGATTATTCTCTTCATAATTTACAACTAGGTGATAAGGTATATATGAAAAATTTTGCAAAAACATCAGCAATTCAAGAGAGTTGGGTAGGTCCTTATACAATTGTGTTACTTTCACCATCTTCCATGAAGGTAATGGGAAGAGATTCATGGTATAATTTTTCACATATTAAATTAGCTCATGGAATAGATAATGAAAATTTAGAAATTGTAGAAGAAGAAAATGAAGAAGAGTTCATGGAAAGTTGAGATTCATCATTCAAATAGAGTCTGCAGTCAAAAAGATCAGTAAGGAGAGGACCATGCCAGTGAAAGAGGACATTTGGATGGAAGAGGACATTGCAAGTGAAGAAGATGATTCAGAAAATTGATGGACATTGTAAAAAGACTGAAAGGCTTATAAATATTAAGAAGATAAAGATTTTGAAGAGAATTTTCAATGAAGAGGATCAAGTAATTGATGGATTAATAGCTTTAAGGAGTTTGAGTTATGTAACATAATATAATATAACATATATTCTTAAGCATTCCCAATACATTTTACTACCATGAATTTTGGAGAGGAAGAATTATTCAAACAAGATAAGAAGAGAAGGAAAAAAATCTGGAGTTTTGGAAAGTATATTGCATGCAACAGTAACACAATAATAACACAAGAGTAACACATTGACATAACACAAAAAAAGCAACATAGCATACTATGAATAATAACATAACAAAAACATATACAAAATAACATAAACATGGTTAGTTTATATTGATTCACTAGGTGAATGAGTGAAACAATGTATAGCTAGATACTAACAATGTTACAATTAGTTATAAAGTGGTTAGTTACTAACAAAAATACTTAGCTATTTAGTTTAGAATAGTAATAGTATAGGTAGATAAGATTAGTTTTAGGAGAAATTATTAAGATAGGGCTATAGTTAGATTAAAATTTAAGGCGGATAAGATAAGGTAAGAGACTAAACTACACTACAAAATACATTGCAACATACATAACAACATACATTATATAGTACATATGACACATAACAAATCACATATCACACAAAAATGTAAATGCATATATAAATATATGTAAATAGTGTGTATTATAGTTAGGATTATAAAATTAATTGTATTTTAGTGTATGTATATTTATATATGCAACATATGTATAAATAGGAAGTATATGTATGTATATGTATAACACACATATATGATTTGTATGTGCCATGTATATATATATAAAACACATGTAAATAGATAATATTTGCTAAGTTCTTAACATTTTAAGAATTTTCAAATTTAATTAAGAATTTTAGTTTAAAGATATGTTTGTTAGTGCACAAATGTCAAAATAGTATTTTCAACACAATTTCGGCTTTGTGCAAAGGGGGGGAACTGTTGTAAGAATGAGCTTTTAGCAAAAGCAAGAAGCAGGAGATCCCACAGGGCAAAGACTGGGTCAACTTTCTGAAAGCACTGAGGAGCTGAGAGGCAGTTGAGACTGACTGTTGGCTCTCTGTGAAGGGAAAAGACTTTGAAGCTGCCAGGAAATTGGACCATCTTGAAGGAGTGGTTGAGTGAGTGATTACCTCACACTGGTGGACATTGTGTGTGTTAATCATCATTCTCCTCTTGATCCTGTGTGGACCTGTAGAGTTGCTCTTCTTACTGGGACTTCAGCTTGGCCCAAGAGGACTCCAGTTGTGTGAGATTCTTTGGCCCTTGTTTTCTGCTCCTACCAAACCCTCCCAAATCTTATTTAATAATTTAGGAATTAGTTTAGAATAGTTATAGGAAGTTATGAGGGTTTTAATCTCTGTTTTAGGTTAGAAGTTAGTTATTCCTTGATCCCCTTTCCCTCCTTTCTTTATCTAAGTAAACTTATTAATTTTATATATATGCATATATATAATTTAGTTTTGAACCCTCATTTAACTCCACCCCCATTTCACTCCCAATCCACTGAGCCACCCAGCTGCACCCCCCAAAACCTTCAGTATTAAAGGAACCAAGGGAAGACCTCCAGTGTGGTTGACTGATAAAACATGGAGGGAGGAATTATGGATAGGTATGGAATGAGAAGGCATGGAAGGATTGTGTTCTGTGCTGATAGACAGCACGCTTCTAGCAGAGCAATCCTAATTGTCATTAATGAAAATACCAAAATCTTATTGTTATGCTTTTTACTTATCACCTAGTTCTTTATGTCCTCATCTAAATTATAAGCTCGTTGTGGTCAGGGGCCATAGTACTGCAGTGTGTCCTCAAATGCCCATCCCAGTAATTGATATGTGCTCAGTAAATTCTGTTTCATCCTGTTATTGATTATAAACTGACTCTTTCCATTCCTCTTATCAGGATACTCCCACTTTATAGAGATTCCATAAGCATGAACTAATTCTATAAATATAAAGGATATTTTGTCTCTAGGATCTTCCTCTTTATCAGTTCTCCTCCCCACCCTTAAATCTGCTCCCTCTTATCATAACTTAGCCAGTATTTAAAGAAAGCCAAGAGGAAATACTATCCCATGTGTCTCTGTCTTCATTCATATATCCATGGATCTGTTTTGTCTATTTTTGAATGGAAGCCTCCCCTTAGCATATTTTTCATTGTCTATAACTCCTGGCTGAATAGAGGGTGTTGAGTGTACAATGTTAGTTAATATTAATAGTAACAGTAGATTGGATGGTTCAATAGCTGCTTCAGCAAGAGGGATTGACTTTGCAAAGTCCCATTCAGGAATTACTTCTATTTCTTCTGTTATGCCATGGTTAAGAGAGAGAGATGCTTATGATATTGTACTTTTCTGTTCTCTCCTTCCCTCAGGTGGCTTTTTAATTACTTATCCTGCTAATTATATCTCTCTTCTGAATTCTTCTCACCAGTTATAACCTGTTGCTTCTGTGACTAAGTCAGCCTTCAGCATGGCTAGTCTTTTGTCAAGTACAAGCTATCTTGTTTTATCTTTTGGACCTTAACCCTCTTATCTCATCATATTGTTCCAAATAGCCAAAGCTATGTTGCATCTTATAGACCAAGTTACTTAAAGACCACTGACTTTGTAGCCCAAGGCTCTGGGTTTGAATATTCTGTACAAGCAATCTTCTGTCTTTTGGTCTCAGTTTCTTTATCTGTATTATGAATGTCATTGTGTGTGCATGCATGCACATCTGTATATACACACACATAAACATGTGTATGTGTATATAATATATCCTTTTCTTTTAAAGTCAATTTTTCCAGTGTTTTAGGTCTAGATTTGGCATATGGCATTTCTTCTTTCCATATAGAGTAGCTAAAGATGTAATATTGTTTGCATTAGAGAATAGGAACAAATTCAAGGAACAGGACTCTGTTTAGGCAATTGTTAAACTTAAATAAAACTGACTTTCTTGACTAGATATTTTAGCAGTAAAAAGTGATCTGGAATCCCTCTTAGGAAATATGAAATTCAGATTTACATATGAAAACTGAAACATTTTGGTTTATTTAAGGGCTTTAATTTAAGTCATACATCTTATGACAATCAGATGATGATCCATAATGACAGAAGTATAAACAGGACTCATAATAATGTATTTGCTAATCATTTTCTCTTGTTGAGGAGATTTGTCAATGAAGATCCATTTTGGTCAGATACATACACATAATTCAATTTAACAAGCTTTTACTAAGCATCTACTCTATCACCCAGACTATGTAAAAGATTGGCAATAAAAAGTTACAAATAAAATATCCTACCTGCAAGGAGCTTCTACTTGATGTGCTCTTTTATTTGATTTTTTTTTGTATTGTGTTCTAAAGTGGAAAAATGGAATGGGATAGGCAACTGGAATTAAGTGACTTATTCAGGGTCACACAGCTAGGAAGTATCTGAGGTCACATTTGAATTCAAATCTTCTGACCCCAGGCCTGGTACTCTATCCACTATGCTACGGAGCTGCCTCCTATGCATTGTATAAGATTATAAACTCTTGAAGAACAAGCACTGTGGCTTTTAAATATTTTTTACACAAGACTATGAAACAATAAGTTGTTTTTAAAAATGTTTTTGAAGCTTTTGTTCCTCCCTTCCAAAATTCTTCTGTATATCATTCCATCCCCCTCAGGTTCTTTTCTTTCTCTGTTTATCCAAACCTTACCTCAGCTCTTCAGGACCTAATTCAGGTCTTGCTTTATAGTTTCCCCCATTAAAATGTGAGCTCTTGAGGGCATTTTTGCATGGCAGTTAATAAATATGCATTTAATAAATGCTTGTTGATTAAATAACTTTTCTAAATTTGCTGTTCTATATGTGATTCTCCTCCTCAGAATTCCCATGACAATTGTCTGTACAGTCACTAGGAACTGCCCTGCTCTATGACATCTCTTCTTGTTTTGAACTGTTGATTAAATCCTTCATTGCTTTGCATTGTTAGAAATTTTTATTTTGTTTTTCCCAACTAGAATGTAAGCTTAAAGAGCAAATCTCCTTTGTTTTAATGCCTAGATCCTAGATGACCTATTTTCATTTTTGTCTTTGTGCCTCTGGTGCTTGACATATACCACATGCATAATAATATTAATGTATTGCTAATACCTGGCACAAAGATGGCACTTAAACAGATGGCAAAGAGAACTTTCCTTTGTGACCTTAGACAAGTTATTTAGTCTCCCTTTGGCCTCAGTTTCCTCATCTTTAAAATGAAGGAGTAGGACCAGATGGCCTCAGAGGTCCATTTCAGATATAGATCTATAATTCTGTTTTCCCATTATCCTCTTGACAACCTTGTGTGGGAAGAACATTTATTATTCTCATTGTGCATACAAAGAAACTAAGGCTCAGAGACCTATTCATGGACTCACAACTGGTAGACAGAGAAGATAGGATTTGAACTCAGATTTCTCCTGACTTCAGTTTCAGTGTTCTTTATATCATACTACCCTGCCTCAGTAGACTTTATAGCCTTTATAGTTCTTTCTAGCTCTGAAATTATGATCCTTTAATTAATATAATTTTGGGAACTATTTATTAAATTTGACTTGCACATTGGTGGCAGGAAGTAGATGGGAAGCTCCATGGAATGTCCTGCTTGGGACTATAAACCCCAGTGTGATCTCTTAAATGAAGAATGTTACTTTGCCCTCCTTCTTGTAAGTCTAGTTACCTCTACTAATATGCTTATAGAGAACAAAGCCTATGTGATAGACATTGTGGAAATAAATAGTCCTATGAGCAGAAAACTAGGGAATTGACAAATCTAGGCTCACCCTTGAGAAGGAAGATAATTTACAAGGATGGAAGATTATGAAGATGATTCCAACTGTAGTTAAACTGATTCCCTCTTCTCTTGATTTTCAGAGCTTTTATCTGTGATCACCCATCATGGATGAAATACTATTGAACAGTGTTTTTACATGGTCACTTTAAATGTATCATCTAGGACCTGCAGCCTTTTGAAATGTATCAATTAATTATTGATTTTATGGTACTTGGCTATTACAATCCTGAATGAAACAAATTTGCTCTTACCTTGCTCCTGTGCAAGGGAGGGACAATAATTAAGGTCCAAAGAAGGGCAAATGATGAGAAAAAGGGAGACAAACAGAGACAGAGAGCAAGAGCAAGAGCGAGCGAGAGTGAGAGAGTGAGAAAGAGCGAGAGAGAGAGAGCGAGAGAGAGAATGAGAGAGAGAGAGAAAAAAGAGAGAGAGAATAAGAGAGAGAGTGAGAGCAAGAGCGAGAGAGAGAGCGAGAGAGCGAGAGAGCGAGAGCGAGAGAGAGAGAGAGAGAGAGAGAGAGAGAGAGAGAGAGAGAGAGAGGGAGAGGGAGAGAGAGAGAGATCTTTTTGTGCTCTGATCAGACAAAGCATGAGGGGCCAGGAGGAAAGACATGGTTCTCAAAGCCTTTTTCTAGGGTATTAATTCCTATGAGCTTGAGAAGGAATGTAAGTATAGAAAGCTGCACCCTGACCTGCAAAATCCTGAATTGGTGGTTGTCAGCACTTAAGAGACATTAAGAACTTTCGTTACTGCCTTGGCAGGACTGGTGCCTGAGCAAACTAGTGGCAAGAAAGACAACGTTCTTAGCCCAATGTGTACCTGTACCCTATTTACGCAGAGATATTTTCCCTCATCATTCTGGTCATTTCCCAGACCTCTGTGTGCCTGTAGCCTTATTTTTATTTTCTGCAAAGTCATACATTTTTGGCTGTGATTGCAGTCAGTGCTAAGTGGCTCACCTTGTCTTGAGTAATGAAAATAAACAACTGGTCACTGCACTGACCAATGAAACTAATAAAGATATATCGTGCCGGGCTGGCTTAGGGAGTCACATCCACATTCTTAAACTACATGTGACATTTCTACCCAACTACCAGGATTCCAAACTCACTCACTGCTTACACATGCTCAGAGGGAACAAACTCTTTGACTGATGGTTTGCTAAATTTAATATGCTTAGCAAGGAAAATTATTGCCTACTCTAATGCTGTGTAATTATTAAGATACACTGCTTTTAAAAATACCAAGTGAATAATATTGATTTAGTGAACGGCTGTTTAGAAAAATGCCAGCAAAGGAGGAATATTTTATTTTAGCTGCCTTCGAGCTGTAATGGGTCTGTGCCGAGATATGCATGTGGAAATAAATTATGCACAAGGTAAACTATTTTGTTATACAGTACCCATAATATTAATTAAGCTGTAATTTTACCAACAATGCTTTAATTTAACAAATAAACAGGAATCATCTGTACTGTTCTTGCGAATATATAACTTTGGGACTGTAATAAAACATGGAGGAGCACCTGCAGTTAATTGTAGAGCAAACAGTGAGACTAGCAACTTTAAAGGGTAATTGTAATTTATAATTTATTTATTTGACTTATGCTGGATATAATTACAGTTATAACGCATTATTATTTCCAGTCCAGTGCAAGATCTAGCTGGCACCATCTTCTAGCGGGCAGCTGGGTGAAATACTGGACTTGGCCTGGGTGCATTGGCCTCCTCTTTCCCCTAGGATAGTAATTTGTAAAAGAAAATGCAATAGATGGGTTACTGTCAGGCACAATTCTTTCCCAGAGCCTTAAGGATATTTCTGTTTCCATTAGAGTCAAGAGCTTTTCTCAGTCTCCCCTTCTCATGCCTCTCACCCTTCCAGGAGAGTGGCAGTAGGGATCAGGCCTGGCATGGGGCCTGGCACCGAGTGTGATTTTTGCCCACGTCTGGCCTGCCCACGGGGCACAGGCAGCCAGGTCATGCCAGCCATCCTTCAGGCAAGCAAAGGAGGAAGACAGGCGAGGAGGGAGCCTGCAGGAGTTCAGTTTTTCCTGAAGTTATTGTCTGACTGCCACCCGTGTTTATTGTTACCAGGCTTTTTTATTTTTATTTTATTTTATTTTTTTATTTTGGTTTTTGTTGTTTTTTCCGAGAGCAGCCTGGAAAGAAGAACGCCGGGCGAAAAATACCACCGCGGAAGAAAAGAAGCAATTATAGCAGGCTGTTTGTTTGTGGCTAACAGAATGCTGAAATGGCAGATTTGCAAATTTGTAAGAGAGGGAAGCTTAGTGTTCATCTTTATCAGCCAAAGTGGTTTCTTGTTAGCTGAGCAGCAAGCTAGAAAGCGACCGATTTTGACAACATAATTTACATCTTTGTATAAAACTCTTGCTGGCAGCCGAACTAATTTGTGCTGGATTAGGTTGTTTGTCTGTGCTGCTGACTAACCATGCAATCTATCAGAGGCCGTTTTCAAATATCACTTTTCAACTGTGCCCTTGAGAGGAGGAATTGATCGGGAATATGCGGAGCAAAATTACTCCAATAACTTTATAGAAAAAACAATTACCGAATCATACAGATGTGAATAATTCTGAAAAGTAGAAATAAATGTAATGAATTTAGCCCTGTTTCTATCTTTCATATGTGCAGGAAATTTATAAATAATACAATAACAGATTATTGGCTCCGTTTCCTTTTCTCTTCCTAGATCTTGGTGGGAGACAGTTTTAGTAATAACCAGGAGTGTTTTCTGGGAGAAGATATTAGTGCACACTCGAGTCTGATGGGTGTTGATTTTGATAGGGAGGTTACATTTATGTTACTTTGTGAGATAGCGCAGATCAACTGTGTATAAACCAGGTGAGTAGTGCATGTGTGTGTTTGCATCCAACACGACTTTTCCAAGTTTTAAACTAAAATGCTGTTGGTGTTGCAGAGAGAGAACCACATCAATCAGCCAAACAGATATGTGCTACCAACATGGGTGATAAACATATGAATATATTTTTATCATGTTTTTGTACATTGTACTAATAATTTTACTCTGTTGAAGAAGGGCAAAGCCCCTCTTCCACTGCTTTTAAGCAAATGTTTCAGATTTTTCTTCCTGTCCTTTGGGGGAGATATTGGATGATAGAATAATATAAAAGAGGAAGAGGGGAAAAAAGAGGATTCACAACCGATAACCAATCCGGAGTTGTTTATAAGATGCTTGAGATTAGTCAGAAAACAAAAAAACCATTAAGCACCTATTATTTTAAAGCAGCAGGCACATTTTTCATCACTTTCCTCTGATGAATTTTCACTTGTGCATCCTGCTCTAGGTAATTAATTGCTTTCAGTTCAGAGGAGTAATAATGCAATAAATTATGCCGGTATTTCTAGTCAGAGAAGAATCATATTGTGGCTTCCTAACCAAAGCAGGACTAATAACAACCCAGTAGGAGTCATGGACTACAAAAAAATGCCCCAGTATTATAAATTGGTTATGTAAAAAGTTGAAGGACCAGATCCTTACAATTGCTTTCAAATAATCTCATTTGGAGGAGTTTTCACGTTGATAGGTTTGGTCAGGATAATCATATCTTAAAATTACACGGCTGCTTTCATCACAGGATGCTCCACAAATATAATCCACCCAATTTCCCCTCAGTAGAATGATTACTTATGGGGGTGGCAGGCTCTCAGTTGAAGGATGCTCTACAACTCAAGCAATCCATCCTCCTGCCTCCATTCTGGCCTGTACCAAAGCTGTTACAAGAGGTAGGGTTTCATCTTGGCTTTGAAGAAAAATAGGAAACAAAATTCCCTAGTTGCTATTTGGTGACTCAGGTCAGGGTTCTAGTAATTTCTCAATCTGGAGGCCTTTATACAAGTCTATATTCCTTGTTCCTAAGAAAATTGATGCTCACTCTCTTCTATGTAACAAGCCTTTGCAAATTACAAAGCAGCATCTCTATAGCTTCTTAAACCCAAACTCAGGTACCAGAGGCCTTTCCTGATTGTTAAATTAGATATTTGTAAAGCCCTTAGCACATAGTAGGGGCTGATAAATGCTTGTTTTTCCCCTTCTTCCTACCTTCCTCCTCCAGTTGTTGGTGACCCTTCTCAAATTACAGTAATTTGCAGTTATTTAATGTGTTTTGCATTTATTTATGTTGCATTGTTTGGTTCCCCACCCCCCAAGTTCTTTGAGGGCAAAGGGTGCTCCATTTTTGTCTTTTTAATACCACTAACTAGCCCAGTATGTTGAATGTAGTAGTTATTGTACAAATGTCCACTTGAAGTGATGAATTGAATTGAAAACATCTCCTCCTCCCCTGCACCCAATTCTCTCTACTCCCTTTCTCCTGATCATTCCTTCCCCCCCATCCCCACCATTAGAAAATTTAAGGGGATTGTATGCCTTCTTTTCCAGTGTGATTCCTGATTTCCTCATTCAGGCAAAAGTATGTATATTGTCTTACCACTTTGCATGGCTCTAATTTAACTACTTACTAAAACAAAAAACCTAACAAACCTGGGAATGTTAAGTGAAGCAATTGAGCTATGTATATTATAGCTAAATTTCAGGCTGGCTGAGAGAGCAAACTATTTCTCAGAGTTGGAAGGGACCTCGAAGACCATCCAATCCAAGCTATTTCTGAACAAGGGTCTCCTCTACAATGTTCCTGACAGATGATTGGCCAGTCTTTCCTCCAGCAACTCCAAGGATCTCTACCACCAGAGGCTACTACTCATTTTGTGATCACTAATGCAGCCAAAATCCAAGTAGGGAGATGGATGGGAACAAATACCTATTATGTGCTTATCACCCTACTAGGGTGATACTCAGCCCTTCAGAAATATTGTCTCATTTGATCCATTTGAGATAGCCTCAGAACTGTAGGTGGAGGCCAGGTGGTGGAGGGGCTTGAATGGCAGATCAAGGGTTTGAAAATTAACTCGTATTTCTTCTTCCTAGAATTTGGTGTCCTTTCCATTTCTCAAAGCCCAACTTGTCCTAAAAGAGCACTGAAAAAGAACTAGATGACTTTTTCTATATATTTGAGGATAAGGAAAGGGGGGATATTGGGAATTTTTTCAAACTTCAATTTAGGGAAAGGCAATTTTGGAAAATTGAGAATGAAGGAGGTTAGGGAAGTGAGAAGTAGGTAGTAGGCTCTAAGAGATGCCTGCCTGGATGCCTTATGAATTTGCCTTATGAATGGAAGGAGTTGCAAAGTTGGGTGACCTCAAATAGGTTAGAAAAATACATCTTATATCAGCTCACTGAGGCAGAAGGCAAAGTACTCCACCCTCCGGAAAAAGATTAATTTCTAAGAATGTGTTCTGTCTCTATACCACTGGAGGCTGCTTATTTTGAAATCACAAATGTAGCCAAAATCCAGTTTGGGAGATGGAAGGGATTAAATACCTACTGTGTGCCTATCACCCTACTAAGAGGACAAAAGAAAGAGGACAATTCCCCTTTAGTGGGTAGTTTTTGAAGATGAAGAACCTTTATATTGCTCAAAAAAGCCTCATGAAGCCTAGATCAAATAGTGAAATTTCAGTGGTTATATTGAATTGTAGCATATAAGACAAGTGGTTAACCAGGCAAATTTCATACTGGTTTGTAGCCAGTGATCTATAATAAAGGGATGTGTGTCTGAAATAGTACTTATTATAATGATAATGATGATGATGGTGATGAAGAAGTTTGTGTGGGAGGGGTAGGGATTCTGGGAGTTACAATACAATTCCTCTTTCCTTTTTATATTGGTTTTTTGTTTCATGAAAAGTCAGATGTCAAATTTAAATGGTAACCTATAGTTTCTGACACAGCTTGGTTGTATGTAGAGACAAATCTACAACTACAGACTGAAACTGAGAATATAATTTAGATAGAAGAAGAAAAAAAAAAGGAAATAAAAATTTGGAATTTTCCTTAAGTTGTAATAGTTTTAGCTGGTCTCTGAAGAATATTAGCATTTCAATAAGCATCCAGTGATCTCCTAACCCTAATCTTGAACCACTTGGGTACTCCTTGGAGTTAAGGAAGAGATTTATTGAGCTTCTACTAGGTGAAGAATGCTTAGCAATATACAAATTTGAACAAACATTCAAATAATTCAAATATTTGTTAAGAGCCTATGTGGTTAAAGAACATAGTTTCCCTCCCCCAGAGTTTACAATCTAAGATAGAGAAAAGAATAACAGATTTGAAGTTAGAGACCTGGGTTCAAATCCTGTCTTTGCTACTCATTAACTGTGTGAGTCTTGAACAAGTATCTTAATCTGCCTCAGATTCAGTTTCCTCATCTTTAAAATGGGAGAGGTAGACTAGTTGACTTTCAAATTCCTTTCTAGCTCTTAATCAATGATCCTCATTTTCCTAATTCAGCACTTACAAGTTGTAGGCTGGGTTGGAGGAGGGGTTCATAGAGTGTCTACCTGGGCATCACAGGGTTTAGGATGACATTCCCAAGACTGTAGGAACCTTATATTGGAAAGTTTAACTTTAAGAGACAATAGAGACAATGAACTCAAAGCAACACATTTACTAAAAATGCCATAATAATAATAGCTACAATATGTTCTCCTTGTAAACCTGAGACACATTTTCTTTAGCTCTTGGCGCAGTGTCAGTGGGAGAGAGGGCACAAAGCACACACTTTAGGAACTTGTAGTCAGTAAGAAGAATTAGCATTTATAGAGTGCTTTAAGGTTTACCAAGGACTTTTTCTTATATGAGTCCTATAATGACCCTCTGTTACTGTTATAATTAACTTTTCACAGATGGAAAAATTAAGGTAGATAGAACTTAAGTGACTTGCCCAGGGTCAAACAGCTCATAAGTGTTTGAGGAAGGATTTGAACTCAGACCTATGCCCTGGTATTGCAGGATTGCAGTATCTAGAAAGCAATGTCTCTGTAGAGTGGGTCAATCAGCTGTGAGCTCCACTATATAGCTCTTTTCACTGCTGCCAGGGCTTATAGTCCTTGAATCTGTTGTCTTAAACACACTCTGAATCTCTCTCTCTCTCTCTCTCTCTCTCTCTCTCTCTCTCTCTCTCTCTCTCTCTCTCTGTCTGAATGTCTGTCTGTCTCTCTTTTCTCTGCTAGAGGTAGTGTCTCCTACTGGGTATATATTTTACCATGGTGTTTGGGGGGAGGAGAGGAAATCTCAGTGTTCCCCATTGCCTGTAGATGAACACACAAAGATCATTCTCCACAAAGTTGCTTTATTCCTTGAATTCTAAAATGCTTCACCTATCCTCAGAGCTGGCAAGTTGAGCTTTTTAAAGGCCTAGCCAGCCAATTCCAGGCTCCCTTTTTGATTCAATCAGATAAATTTTTTTTGGTAAAGAAATAATAGGCAATAGATTATATCTTTGCATTTCATTAGCATATTAATTAATAAAACATTTGTTATCTTTCCCTTACATTATATTAACTAGCCAGAGGGAGGTTAATCCTCCTTCTAATCTCCCTTCAGTTAAATATTTTTTGTTCCCTGTAAATCAACTGAGGTATTTTTTAGCAAAGTATATTTTTCCAGTTCTGGATGGATTTTTAGTGTCTTGGGGAGGTGCAAGCATTTTTTTCCTTTTAAGTATATTCCCCAGTGCCTAACACAAAAGGAGGTCAATAAAACCATGTGACTACAATGCACTTCTGCATGTCTCCCTTTCCCTCTCCCTCTCCCTTTCTTTCTTTCTTTTTTTTTGCCATAAAATGTTATATTTAGTTATCAAGGAGTACTTGAATAATAGGAAGGAAAGAAGAAAGGGAGATAAAATTAGACAAAATGATAGTATTTCTCCATCAGTGAACTGTCTAATCACCAGGGAATCAGATGATAAATAAGAATAAAAACATAGTCTCTCCCTCTTCTAACCCACATGTTACTTCAAATTCAGATACTGATTTTCCTTCTCTCCTCCCCAATTAGTACTCTATTTAATTAACATCTTACATTTACTTGTCTTTTATTTGTTTTTAGTGTGTTTTTTTTATTATACCCTTCTCTTTCTTCCACTGGACAGTGAGCTCCCTCAGGGCAGGGCTACTTATTTTTATTTTTATAATACCTAGATGAGTCTAATGCATAAAGATAGCATTTTAAGAAATGTTTTTTGAGTTGAATTCTTCGGTCTCCAAAGAGAACAATATTTGCTGCATAGCATCTGTTGATGATTAGTTTCAGAGTCTCTTAACTCTAACAGATGGGGAATTTCCCCAAATATCAAATATAAATTCCTTATACTTTAATTTCTTTTGGTTACTTAAAGCAATTTGACAATAAAATAGTAATTTTGTTATTGTATTTATATTTTTTTGTCAGGTCTCAAGCTTTCTTTTCTCTCCTTATTTCTTTTTTCCTCTTTTTTTCTTCCTCCTTTTCTCTCTCTCTCTCTCTCTCTCTCTCTCTCTCTCCCCCCACACACACTCATTGACACTTTCCCTTGTAACAAAGATAAAAAGAGAGGAAACAATTCAGCAAAACCAACCGACAGATCAGTTCTTTTTGGCAGCATATGAAATATTCCCTCCTTAGAGTCTCCACTTCTGTAAAGAATGGAGGTGGAATACATTTCCTCAGTTCTTTTCTAGCATCAGACTTGGTAATTACAACTAATTCAGTGGTCAGTTTAAGAGTTTTCATGCTTTTCTCTTTACATTGTTGTAGACATTAGGTATATAATTTTCCACTTACATTTTTTCCCTATGCATCAGTTCATATAAACCTTTCTATATCTCTCTGAATTCTTCATATTTGTCATTTCTTATTGCACAGCAATATTCTATTACATTTAAGAACCACAATAAGCCATTTTTCAATCAATGAACATCTACTTTTTGGATGAAAGAATGATAAAACATTTATTAAGCACTTAAAATGGACAATGAGGCACTGTGCCAAGTGCTGGGGATACAAATACAAGAAATCTAGATGGTCCCTACTCTCAAGGATCTCATGTTCTAATGGGAAAAATGATATAGAAAGGGGGTCTAGAAAAAGAAGCAACTCTATACCCAGAATGGTGAATGTTTTGCTACCACAAAAAGCATTGCTTTGAATACTTTGTTACACATGGTACCCTTTTTTCTTAATCTCTTTAAATTATATGTTGAGCAAAGGGATCTATCAGTCAAATGGTTTGGACATTTTAAGATTTCCTGCTTTGCACTTCATTTTAAGGTTCTTCTCCTGATCCGCAGGGACCCAGAGGGCATGAGTTCCCCATGATTTCTATAGCACAGCATCTCTGTAGAGGAGGGGATGGGTTTATAGAAATCTGGTCTCAATCTCTTTCCCTCACTGCATTAGGAAGAGAACTTTACATTCTACATGAATAAGGCTTAACAGTCGTCATTATCATCATATAGTTAGAAGGAAACGTTAGGCAATTTAACCTGGCAGTTTTCTTATTTATATAAATGACAAGTTGTGGGTTCTTTTTTCTCCTCTCATTTTTCTTCTCCTCCTTTCTTTCGCTTTCTTCCTGGACTTAGAGAAGATTCTTCAACTTCATAATTTTAAAACATATTCTCCTATATGTCATTGTTCTTTTTTAATAGGATCTGCCAGGACCACTCTGCAGAAGCCCTGCGTTTTCACATTATTATCTCATTGTCTATCCCTAGTGTTATAGCCTTCCTGTGACTTCCTAACTAATCAGCTATTTCAACTTTCATTCCATAAGCTTTATGTCTGAGTGTAATTAAATGAGCATTAAGTCCCTTTTTTACTAGCAAAGCCTGAAAGTTCTGATATTACAGTAATAAGTGTGAAGTGAATTTTGAATGGCATTTATATCTGTTCATGGGCTCTAAATGTTTGATTTGCATAACTAGTTAAAATGATATCAGAGCAGCATATTGATTTAATTCCATCTCAGAAAACTGTTAATTAATAATGATAATAAATGTGTCAGTCCTTTATTATCTGCTTTGAATTGGTGATGATGGCTATATTAATACCACTTCAGTAATAGACCTCTGCTGGCGATTGTTGGCAAAGCTTTCATGGCCTGAATCACCTGCAATCAGAATTTATGAAATTTATTGCCAATCGGTTTTAAAAAAAGAACAGCCATTCCATCACTTATCTAATTTTATTAACACCTACATTTTAATTTAACATTTTATTTACATAAATCACCACAAGCTCAAACTTCAGAGGATTCTTGAACAAAGACACTTTTTCATTTTTAAGTCCTGAGTTGAAAGTCCACTTAATATAAGTACAGGGCATAGAGTAGTCCCTGTTTGGAGGTGGGGAGCAGGATAATAATTCTTGTCCCGTTTTCTTCCTTCCTGGGCTGGCCATTTTTTCCCAGCACTCACCAGAAGTAAGTCAAGGTAAGACTCTTAGACTTCACATAGCAGGAGCATACATGAAGGTGTGTGCATGCATGCATGCATGTGTGTGGGGAAGGGGTTTGTAGGTACATATTTCTTCAGAAGGACATCAGAGCTGCTACATATTTGGAGGATAGTATCATCATGTTGTTTTCAAGGGACTTACTTGAGTGTTTTATTCTTTTCCTGTTGAAGGAAGAGCCTTTGAGGCTACTCTTCCACTCTTGGGCTTTTGGAGGTGAAGGTCAATTTGGGCTGAAAGAATGATAATGTCATATTTCTTTAATCTGTTCATTATCTGAGAACCTGCAGGCTCAGTTTTTCAGATTGAGGATTGGCAGGGCTAGTTTTTCAGATGGCACATAGGATCCTAATCTTAGAGCTGGAAGAGAACTTACTTAGATGTCATGCAATCCAAGTCTCCACATTTTCTAGAGGAGGGAACTAAGACTTTATCCAGGGTCACATAATGAATTAGAAGAAGAATAGTTAGCATCTCCTTTGTGTCAGGTTTTGTGCTGATCGCTTTATAAGTATCTCATTTGATCTTCACAATAACTGTGAAAAGAACATGATGTTATTATACCCATTTCTTTTTACAGCTGAAGAAACTGAGGCAAGATGTAAGGCTCTCAGTCAAGACAACTGGAGGGTTAGCCTAGACTCTTTGACACAATTGGTAATTTTGATGACATACACAGAAGATATGTATGTGTTGGTAGAGAATGTCAAGGATTGACAACAGGTCTGGCCTCCTTAGCCTGGTATCACACAGTGCCAACCTTTAATTGCCTAATCTCAGTAGGATTTTAGGAGAATTGTTAAGATCTAATCTTGGATCGGTGTTGGGCAGGTGACTCTACCTGTCTGTGCTGTACACTAGGACATTGTGTAGGCTTCTATATTAGGAATCTCTCTCTCTCTCTCTCATTCCTTCTTGCCTGGACACTGACATTTCTTGGCTTACTTGGTACGCCTTTCTCCCTATTGCCACAAATCTTTGCTTTTGGCCTTATTTTTCTCTCTGGCACTCACATGATCTATCTTGGGGTAGCTGATGATGCCAAGGCTTCCTCCCTATCCATGCAAAAACTTCATTTGTTACTCCTTGTAGTTTGAACACAGTTGATGACCCTGGTCTTTCATAGCTTGCCCCGAGTCCTGTTGTTACCCAGGACTTGACAATTCTGTCTTTTCTTTACCTTTTCTGGCTGTTTTGGTAATGACCATTTGGCATTAGAACCGCTTATCTTCCATGAGGTAGAAAGAAGGCTTTATACACTCCTTTTTTTTGGTTCACTCTTTCTACTTTCTTCTCACCACTCTGTCATGGTCACTTGCTAGAAATGGGGCACTGATGATTGGAGTTCTGATGAGAAGATGGTCTGTTCTCTGGGTGGTTTGAGGATGGGCTGTTTTTTTTTTTAATTTCCCCAGAGACATCAACTTTTATTAATCTCATCTGACACTTATTACTTTGATGATTAATAACAGGTGCTGTGAATTCTTTGCCCAGGCCTCTTCTGGGCCACTGAAGTGTGAGGGGGGTCAAGCTAGGGGTCTGAAAAAAAGGAGGCAGGCAACTGACTTTTGGCACATTTATGGAGACATTTGCTTCCTCCCTCCTTTATTTCTCTGAGACCCTCTCTTTCTCTTCCCCTGTCCCCCCTTTTCTTCCTTCCCTCCCCATTTTCTTCTTCTTTTCTCCCTCCCATTTCTTCTTTTTTCTTCCTTCCTCTGTTTACCCTTCTTCCCTTTTTTCCTCTGCTACTCTATCTTCATTTTATTCTCTCTTTCTCTCCCTCCTCCCTCAAATTGGTAACAAGGAATACACTAAGAGAAAGATCACTCAGATGGTGGGTCTTTATTTTCTCACTCTTCTGCTCCCTCTGTCCATTGATATTTAATTACTCTGTTGGTAATCCAGCTGTGGTCACACTTTCCCCCCTTCTGAGGCTTCCCTTTTCTTCCCTGTGGCCCGTTCCTCTTTCTTTGCATCCCATATTTCTTCTGAATTCACAGTCCACTGGGCAGCATCCTTGCTAGGATAAGAAGGGCATTGGTCCAAAGATCCCCACAGCAGAGATCTAGGTGCCTCGAGCACCTCATCTCCCTCTACCAAAGTCCCTAATACCAGTCCCTTTCTCTCCTCCTAGTACAGAAATGCATCCTTTGCCTGGGCCTGTGATAGATTAGGGAAGCTTGGAAGGAGTCCCTGGTTTCCTAACTCTTGTGGGTGTGTCTAAAATGGAACGTTCCTTTCATGACTTTGATTTCTCTCTCAACTTTGATTTTTCTCTCCATGAGAGGGGGTGTAATTTGCCTTGACGTCGTTGGCTATCAGCTACAAAGTGAGGTGGGCCTCCTCTGACTCGAAATGACAGCCCTTGGCCTCCGTGACATTGTTTCCATAGATTTGCAATGAAACAGTTTTATATTTTGCAAAATAGAGTGATCTCCTTCGACTTGCATTGATGTGGTTTTCACCATCGTCTTCTAGGGGGTAATGTTGTTTTCATTGACCTGCTTTAAACCGATTCTCTTCTTACTCGTAGCATTGGGACACATTGCACTCAGAATTGGCTGGACGTTGATTTTCATCAGCATCAGATGGCCTAATGTACCCTAAACTGCACACCCCTCCCTGCTCTTCTGATATCCTGATGCCGCTTTGTCATGTCTCCCCCCAAATTCCCAAGGCCCTTACTCTACATATTAGTTACCTTCTTTCCCCTCACAGCAGTGGTGGTGTGTGGGAATTTCAAGGGGTCTTCTTTCCCAAAAGCTTTGAGCTAGGGTATGTCTCCCCCAACCCCATCACGAATTAATTCTAGTTTATCCCAAATTGGCTTTAGAAATGAGTGGAACAAATATTAGTAATTTTTCTCCAATGGCTTTTGTCATAGACTTGAAAATCTATGAATAGCTCAATTCCAGGGCCTTTCCCTTTAACCTTCTCTTGTCCAAATGGGATTGATACTCTACTATGGAAGACCTCAGACCCCAGTCTGTGTACATTTGAATAGTATCTCTTTAAAAGTTTGGAGACAGACAGGCATTAATGCTCCCACTTCCCATGAAGAAAAGGAATGGAAAAACAGAGTTTCTCCTCTTTGCCTTCAGTCTTTGGGCTTTTAAATCTGTCATCTTCTGGGACTGGAAAATTTTAGGATCATAGATTAGCTGACTTTCCTGGTGTATAGTGAATGTTGAGGAGATGGTTGGTGCATTTGGATCTTGTAAGGAATGCATAAGCACTAGACAGGGACCAGGTTCTTCATTTTAGGGGTCCCTATTCCACCTTGCCCCAGGTAGAGATGAAGATATATGCCAGGAAAAAAAATGATAAATTTCATTTATTTGGCCTCAAAGTAATCTGAGAAAGGAAAATGGCTTAGTGTTTTTTTTTTTTTGTATCTGTACATTTCTTCTATTTGATGGTCAAAGATTAGGTATGAAGAAAGCCCAATTCTCTTTGCAGTGGGTATTGGAGGATTTAACTGAATGAGGAGTTTGGTAAAACTGTTGCTTCTTGTCTCCCCCTTCCACTGGGGAGAGTGTTCTTTTCTTTTTTCATAAACTACTTTCAGCTTAACACATGCGTGCCAAGCTTTAAAGCCACCTCCTACATGAGACTTAGAGTCTCTCCATTTACTTCTCCTCTTTCTTTCTTTCTTTCTTTCTTTCTTTCTTTCTTTCTTTCTTTCTTTCTTTCTTTCTTTCTTTCTTTCTTTCTTTCTTTCTTTCTTTCTTTCTTTCTTTCTTTCTTTCTTTCTTTCTTTCTTCCTTCCTTCCTTCCTTCCTTCCTTCCTTCCTTCCTTCCTTCCTAACTTCCTTCCTTCCTTCCTTCCTTTCTTTCTTTCTTCCTTCCTTCCTTTCTTCCTTTCTTCCTTTCTTCCTTCCTAACTTCTTTCCTTCCTTCCTTCCTGTTGGTTCTCTGTCTCTCTCTGTCTCTGTCTCTGTCTCTGTCTCTGTCTCTCTCTCTCTCTCTTCTTTTCTTTCCTTTTGTCTCTTTTTTTTCTAGGGAAGAAGCTACCTCTACAAAAATAAATCTATAGTTCTTCAGATTGCAGTTCTAGAGATCTGCTTGGGAGGCAGTGACTGGGGGCACTGAAAGTTCAACTGCTTTGCCCAGGGCTACATATCTAGGATATGTCAGAACCTGATCTTGAACCAAAGACTTCTAGACTCTCTTTCCATTACTCCAGGCTTCCTTTTTTTCTTTTCTTTTCTTGAATATTGTTCCTTCTTTTTATTAGCATGTACACTCCTTGAGGACAGTAGGTTGGTTTTTTTTTTTAACTCACACATGTGCTCATGTACACACAGGCAGCATACATACCCATACATATACATATAATATACATATATACACATATGTAGAAATGTAGAGATGGATTTATATGTATAATTACATAGACTAGATCTAATATATACATATTACATACATGCATGTGTGGGCCTATCTTTTCATCTATATACAATTTTTTTGAGAGGATTGGGTCTCCCTAGATCATCCAGGCCTGGAAGTACAACAGCTACTCCTAGGTCAACATCACTGTTGATTGACAAGGAAGCTTTGACCTCTTCTGGTTCTGACCTAAGAGGGTTTACCTCCTTAGGCAGCCTGGTAGCCCTATGCTCCCAAGGGCCCACCATATGGGTGCCAGCTCAAGGCAAACGTCTGATTGCTCAGAACTTTAGAACTCAAGTAATCCAACAGTGTCAGCCTTCCCCAGGAGCAGGAATTGTAGCATGCACCACTTGGCTCTCATCTTCATATTCTCCATGCCTCGCACATAGTAGGTGTATCGTGAATTCTTTTTGAAAGAAGGGACAAAATATGTTTTCCTCCTGGCAAGATGTGGTAAAGCACACCATGTCCTAGAGAGAGCAAGCTGTGTGTGTGGGAGTTGTGTGAGACTCCAGGCTCCAGGATTGTTTATCTGGCACCTTTCCCCCTAATGCTAAGCTTGTTTATATCTTTTGAATAGATTAAAAACCAAATTTCCTACAGTGACAGCTTTTCTTAGCACTAATCACTCTGCTCGCATTTTTTTGAGATTCATGGACTCTGGACTGGTTTTTTGGTGGCTGGAGGAGCAGTCATGAACTTCATGGTCCAAGTTTGTCAATGAGAATGGGACAATCATCTCTTTCAGCATTTTTTTTAGGAGGCAACAGAATAGCAAGATGCTAAAAACACTAGCAGATGAGGAAGGATAATTTATGTGACTTTCCCCTTGCCCATTTTTGTGGGCACAAAAATTGTTTAACATACCAGAAGGGACTGGTTTTAAAGATTTAGTTTGGGGTGTGTGTGTGTGTTGTGTGTGTTGTGCGTGTGTGTTTCCCCACTCCCCACCCTTCCCTGTGTGGGGATGAATTCTTTTGCTCCAGCTGCTTGAGATATTTCACTGTCAAATACATAATTAACATTTTTGTAAGCCAAGAGTTGTGATGTTTTTGCATTTGTGTGCTGAAGATGGATTTAGGACTATCTTTTTTGCCTTTATCCAGTTTCATCCTCACATCCCTCTGTATCACCACCTTCCTCCTTAACACCACCCCACCCACCAAAAAAGAGAAAAAACAAAACAAAATATCCTTATTTTCAGAAAAAAAATCAGGAAGATTGTCATTTGAACATCTTTCCAAGGAATGAGCTGCTTCAAAGTGGCCCCCAGATTACAGAAGGGAATTATAACATGGGGTTGCTCAAGAATTTGAGACTCGTGTGTATGTAGACCAATTTGATTATGAAGCCGTCATGGAAGAGGGGAAAAATGAATTTAGGGAAGTAGATTTTTATTTTCCTTTTGCACAGATGATGTCAGTGACAGTTTTATAACTCTGATTTTTAACAGAGTAGGTTAAGTTGTTGGAATATGGTTGGAAAAATGTGCAACAGCAAAGTGTTGAGCCAACACAATAAAAACAAAGATATAAAATGCAGCTAAAAGAAAGAAAAAAGTATCTTAAATATTGTCACTTCTAAGTTTTCTTTGAAAGCACAAGTTAGAGTGAATTTTCATGTTCTTATGTTGGTTCAAGTTTCCTATTTTAATTTAGCAAACTGAACGCTGAAGAAAAATTGGGCTCACACCCTGCCCCTCCAACAATATTTCATGAATCTCCTTGACATCCTTGCTTTTCTTTCACAAAACCTGCAGATACTGTGACTGTCTTGCCTGTAGGTCCCTGTTGGTGTGGGGTAGGAAGTACCAGTGGCCAGTGGAGATTCCCAGGAGTTAGGAAAAGAGAATATCTGGCTATGGAAACCATTGCATAATGCCTATGTTTTGAATTAGTAAATGTAGTAATTGATAAATGACAGGCTGTGTCTCAGATGTATTTAAGGCATTCTCCTGCCAACAGTTTTTATTGTTTAACTTTCATAGGGGCCAACTTCTGCCCCAAGGATGAATTGGCGGCCTGGGAGTTGTGCCTAAGCATCTAAGGGCAGAATTTGGCCTTTCACATTTTATTATAGTTTTATTTTTTCCTTTCTACTTTACTTAAAGACTTCTTGAGGAATTGAGTATTGTGTCATTCAGTTGCCAGGATCTTTTCTGTTCTAAAATGAGCACAGGGTATTTTGGGGATTTGCATCTGTTTGCTATGGCCTAAGGAGCAGATTCTAGCTGGGTGATGTAGGTTCCCTCTGCCCTGCCTAAAGGGGTGTCAGATAGGAGTAGCCTCATCTTGTAATTAAGGAAATGGGAATTAGCTCCAACTAGCACTCACTAACTCCTGTTGCACAATTGTTAAAAATTATGAAAATAGAGACTATGGAGTTAAAGGCCTAAAACAGTTGTTCTTAAAATTTAATTGGATATTCCGAGCCATTTTGGAGAGGGGAAAATAAACAAAATTCAATGACATTTCTTTAGAAAACAAATTTCGTATCCTGACACATATTTTTTCTTCCTTTTTTCCCCCTCAAAGGACTTAGGCTGGGTTACCATTGAGAAATCCATTAGGATCCCTATTGTGGGATAGTTTGAATGGTGGGGGAAGGTCATTCTGGCTTTCAAACTAGCCTCATTGTTTGCCTATACAGTTTGAGCACAAACTCTTTGAAATTTACCCCATGGCCCTGTTCTCCACTCAGCACTGCTTGGCTTCCAGGAGTCCACATTTGTCTACAGAAAGCTGCTTTCTCCTTTGCCCTCTCTGTTGCTAAAACATTTTACAATGTGCTAATCTAGAGGGAAGTTTTAGAAATGGCATTTGTGGAAAGGTGGAAATTCATGCTGCTTCTATTTCCCTCAAAATCAGTTTTATTTTGGGAAACAAAATACAAGTCAAGTAGTAGAGGGGGGCATCCCAGTGTTTCTGCCCTGAAGTTCAAAGGACTAATTTGAAATTCTTTGAGTTCCTGATCCATACAGAAACCATTACATTTAGGGAACTTGAATAATCTATTCTGGGGAGAATGTGGCTTTAAGAAGTCTGGAAGTGTCCTGCAAGCATCCTCCCACAGTGCAGAGATCTGAATAAAACAAAGCCCTAAGTACAGATTCATTATGCTGACATGTCTATACAATTTGTCAGTAGTCAAGGAACCTGTCTGTAACTTGATAGAGTTAGAGATCTGCCTGCAAGTGACTTACCTTTGGTCATAAAACCTTGGTGGCATCTTTAGCAGCTCAGTCAGTCAAAGGCACTGGTAGCTGGAATTCAGCTCAGTAACTTTTTTGCCTTCTTAGATGCTAGGAAAATTTCAGGTTTTAACTTTAATCTAGGCACAGTAAGAGGATTTGCTCTCCTTTTCCCGAGACAGAACCCAGGAAAAGTCTTCTCACTTGCTTAAGGGAAGAAAGGAGATAAGCTGTTTAGGGGCAAACCAACCATTTAAAAATAGAATACGAGGGGAGGAAAGTTATGTTTTTACTGCCCTGATGACAAAATAAGCACGTTATTAAGATTTACCAGATACCCGGTTATTTGGGTACTTTGGCACAAATGAGTGGACTGGCTGTAAGAGGTCTAGTGGCATCCTGCTTGCATTCTATCCACAGGGCAAATGAACATCATATCATCTTAGTAGCCTTTTCAAGTAGCTGCCATGGATTCTGAGATCACTGTGAAAGGTATGAACAAAGGAATATTTTTGAGCCAACCAAATCCCTTCCTTTTAGAAAGCCTAGGCTTTATTTATCTTAAATTGAACTTGTCACACTTGGGTCTTGATTCTTCTTCTCCCTACTATGCCTCAGCTGTCTTCTTAATAGGTAGCTGCCCAGGGAGGAGCATCATCACATGGTGAACCTTTAAGCACTGACTGGTGTCTCAACTCCACTGTGCTAGGGTACCCCTAGTGTTTAGGGCTTTGGACAACAATCCTATTTGAGTGCACTGAGCTTTCTTCTCATTAAGATGAATTACCAAAAAGGATCAGAAATGGTGAGCTCTAGAGTGAAAAACACAAATTATTTTGTTTTATGCTGCCCACTCTTCAGTGACAAAGTCAAGGGAGTATGTGTATATATATGGGGTGGAGAAGCAGAGGTAGGGAAATAGGGATTTTTTGATGGTAGATTTTTGTTGTTGTCGTTCATTTTCTGTTGTGCTTGACTCTTCATGACCTTATTCGGCATTTTCTTAGTAAAGATATTGGAATGGTTTGTCATTTCCTTCTGCAGTTCATTTTACAGATGAGGAAACTGAGGCAAACAGATGATAGAGGGCAGTTTTAAATGCACACAACATCCCTTTTTCTTTTTTGCACTTAATTTGACTTCCTTTTGGAATTGGGATGCCAATCCTTGTTTTCTGTATTTCTAGTCTTTCTCAATGGGCTTTGTAGAGAAAACAAGCAAAGGATCGATATGAAGAATAAAACCAAATATTTATTTCAGAGCTCTTCTCTTGCTTCTTCCCAAATGGCATCAGGGAAGCAGGGATCCCACTTTGAAAGGACTTGGAAAATTAGTCATTACTTCTCTCTCCTTCCTTTTCTCTTTGTCTCTCTCTATTTCTCTCTGTCTCTCTCCATTCCTTCTTTGACAAAACCATTCCTGATGTCCAGCATATATTTTACCGCTTGCTGAATGTTGTGGTACGTTAGCAATATATAACTATGATCAATGTTGTGACCTCAGGGAAATTGCTTATATAATTATAGAAAGTTTACAGTAGTAAGACAAGGAATGGGGAAAATATATCACTGTAAAATATAAATATGTTTAAATTACATTTAGGATTTGGAATAGTTCCTTGCTTGTGTTTTACAGAGTAATCTGTGATTTAAATCAGGTTTAGTTGTGTTTTTTTCCCCCCCTAAATTGGGTATTATAAATCAAGAGTAGATGCTGGATATAGCACACAAGAGGATTTCTTATACATTTTAATGTTGCATAAGTAAGAAATACCAGTAGTTCAGCAGTAAAATTGCAAATGTAAGCAAAAGTGAAGATTTTTCCAAATTTAACTAGGTTGCATTTGTTTAGTAAACTCTAGCAATAATTTACTGTTTTATTACGTTTGCCTTTGAGATCTGGGCTGGCCTTTTTTTGTTGTTCTTTTTCTTGCAGAAGAAAAGGCAGGTTTGCTATATTATAATTGCTTGGAGCTGAGAGTACCATTCAGCTTCCCCAGCCTGTGATCAGTAAACTTAAAAAAAGGAGATGGAGGGAGAAAAAGAGCCTTATTGAGCTTAAATGTGGCTGCACATGTACTGATCCCACAAGCTGCAGGCTTTCTCTCCCTTTCTCTCTTTCTCTCTGTCTTTTTGTTGAGGGACAGGGTATCCATTTGCACTGTCTTTGTTGAGAAAAAGCTTCTCCCTATAATAGTCACAGCAGGATGTGTTCGGCCCAAGTGCAGCTTGTCTTAGAAGTGGCTACACCTGCAAGGCTGAAGTGTTCCTTTTCAGCTGAGTTCCAAGATGGGTCTCGGCTCTCCTCAGACTGTTGCAGGGGCCCCTGGAAGACAGGTGGGTTTCCTTCCAGATAAATCTTCATTACCCCAAATGAGCAAAAACAGGGCAGATTTCCCTCTCTGTTGGGATAATGAGATGGCCAGCCCCAGCGAGGTCATGGCCAAGAAGTGGGGGCGTAATAACACAGCGGGCTCTGCTTGGCATGCTCTGTTTCTCCAACACTGGACCGTTGGCTAGCATGCCCCTACCCCACCCCGGCCCCTTCTGCCCCTCCTTGTTTCATGTGCCTCAGATGGTTAACACAGACCCCAGCTTAGTTTAACTGTGGTTTGAGAGAAGTGAACTCTGGGATTGGGTTGGATGATGTTGATTAATAGGTGTGAGAGGGTGAGAGACTCCAGGGCCAAGCAGTAGGTCCATCTTGGTGGCATCTGATGTTGATTGGCTTTGTCCTGCGCGGCTGCGCTGGGAGAGCGGACATTAAGATTAAGTGATGCTGTCGTGTTGAGGAGCACAGCACTGCATCATTCTGGGAAGAGACAGCTGTGGTGGTTAATCCTTCATCACCAAGGGAGCACTGCCAGCAGAAAGATATACAGCCAAAGATAACCCTCCATAACTTGTGCTAAAGATCAGAAAACTTTGAATTCACATCCATCTGCTTAGTCTGGGGGTGAAGATGAAAGATAGGCAGAATAGGAAATAAAAAACTCTAGAGGGATTAATCTTAGGCACAGTATGCAGCCCACAGAGTGAGCAGGCAGGAGAGAAACTTTTACGTGGACTTTAAGGGGGAATTAACTGCACCCAGTTTCACTACAGCATCTCAAAGTAAAATTAAATGCCCTCGTTCTCAGGGCACACTTGACTCTTCTGCTGCTTTTACATCATTTCTTCCCCTTAAACGATTTCCCTCATCTGATCTTCTCTGAATGACTTAAAAAAATGTAAAGGAGGTTTCCCCTGAATTCTCTATTTGAGGATGAACTCTGGAGAAGGTTCTTTAATCAGTTTAGGGGAAGGTTCTTTCTTTGATTGAGCAGATTACTCCCCCCCCCAAGTCTGACCACAGGTGGGTGGGTGTGTACTAGGGGAGATGAAGACTGACACATTGTGTCTTGCCTGGAGTCTTTCAGAACAGCTGCAAGCTACTTCATGTGTATCGTGTAACCGAATTATGTGTCGTGTTCATACCAGAGTGATGTGCAAGAGGAAAATAAATCATGGAATCCGCTCACATCTGCAGCCTCAATGGAACCGCCAGCATCAGGCTTGGCAAGGGGAGGGGTGTTTGGTATGTGTTGGGAGTGTTGGTGGGGAAAAACATCTCCCCCTGCCCTGTGCCTTCAAAGTGAATTTCTATATGGCATGTTTGAAATGATGGCATTTTAAAGATAAAGAGGAGTTAAGTGAAGTGACTTGCCTAAAGTCATATGTCCATTCTCAAAGGAAAGGGAAGGGCTCTCTGAGGGATGTTCCACTTTGGGTCCCACCAATTTCTCTGCTTGGAGTGGAGGCAGAGAAGATCCTATTTTCAAGGACAATTGATGAATGCTCGAGGGTGAATAGAGTGGTAAAAGATAGCAGTGCTCTCTGGGGTAATCTTGGAATGATTGTTATTACTCCCACCACAATCCTCTAAAAGCCTTTATTAAATCCCAAGTTTTACATGGTACCTGTGGAGGAAATGGAAGGTAACATGGCATGGTAAAATGAACACCTGATTTGAGTGCAGAAATCCCGAGTTCAAATTCTGAACTCTGCCACATTGTACCTGCAACTTAGAGTAACATTTCCCTCATTGATAATACGGGAGGGAGGTTAGACTAAATTAAAGAAGGAGTCTTTTAGCTTTAAATCTAGGATCCTCTCATGTCCAAAAGACTTCAAGGTATGGTAGAGAGTGAAGTGGATTGCTTGTGAGGCTACCTTGGCTTCCATAATAATAAAATGATCAGTTAGGGGAAGCCACAGTACACAGAGCACTGGACCTGGAGTAAGGAAGACCTGAGTTCCAATGTGGCCTGAGAGAGTTACTAGCTGTGTGACCCTATCTTCCTTTTGCCTCAGCTTCCCAATTTGTCTAATGGGAATAACAATGGCACACCTACCTCCCAAGGTAACTGTTAGGATCAAAGAGAGAATATTTGTAAGGTGCCTGGAAAACCTTAAAGTGCTTTATAAATGCTATCATCATCATCATCATCATCATCATTATCATTGTTATTATGAGTGATACCTATTATTTGAAAGTTTTGTAAAGCACTTATGATAATGTGTTTGTACTTGACATCAGCACCTCATTATTTCAGTAGAGTGTATGCTCTTGTAGGGAAGGGGATTTTGTTTCTTATCTTTGTATCTGGTGCCTAGAACAGCATATTGTGATAGGACAGAGATAGGGACCAAACTCCTACTTTCATTGGTATAAAAAACTCCTGAATGAGGAAACTCCCCTTATAAATGTAGACTAGAACCTAACTTGAAATTTATGGAGATTTGCTCAGAATGCTGAGTTTGTGACTTGCCCAAGGTCACAGAATCTGTGATACTTGAGCCCAAGGCTTTCTGGTTCCAATATTATGTGACATTCTTTTTTCTTCCACACAGTAGGTGCTTAATAAATGCTTGTTGGAATTCTGGTCTTTAGTTCCCCACTAAGCCGTTTGCCACTTTGGGCAAGGGGCTCGTACTCTTTTAGCTTCCATTTCCCCATTTTTCAGATGAACAGAGTTGATCCAGATGCCTTCTAAGAACTCTTCTAACTTTGAAGGAAGTCAGTGATTCTTTGATTCTACAAATACATGGGTCAGTAGTTGAAACAAATGCAGGTCAAAGGAAGAAGAATTTCAGGGATCAAGGAGTCGGGGTATATATCCATGAGTTGTGAAGTTGAGAAGGATGGCCATGAAAGAGAGATTTGCATCTTGAAAGAGAGAAGGCCACAGAAAGAAGCCCCTCAATGAAGGGCTCCCCAAATAAAATGGAAAACCCAAAGCAAAATTTTCATGGACCAGGCTGAGATTATAGCCTTAGGGGCTCTGCCCTTCTTTTTGCCCTGTTGTAGATGAATATGAATTGGTTGTTGTCAGGCCTGAGCAGTCAGAAATTGGACAATGGAGAGGAAGCCATACTCTTGTTCATGAGTTGGGCAAAAGTGGGCTTTTAGAAGGTGTGACATGAGAGGTCCCTGGGGGACAGGGTGGCCTTTTGGAAACCAATTTCTAGCTCAGTGGATCTCTGTAATGGTTGAAGGTTAGGCCATTCTCTTTTCCTTTTGGTTTTCAGTCATGACTAGGCACTAAGTAACTGAAGGATAATGACTACTGCTCCTGCTGCTTGGGATGAGAATGATTTCTTCCTGACTGGTTCAGTGATGGATTAGGCCAGCCTTGAAGACAGTGAGTTACAGGATCCATCAGCCTATCATGGTTTCCTAGTTCTTTCTATGCCTGATAATGCTGCAAGAATGAGTGATGAAAAATGTACAATTTGGGTGTAACCCCACCTTGAGTCAAACAAACAAGCATTTGTTAAGATAGTCCTTTGTGTGAAGATTTGTTTTTGTGAAAAAAAGGTCATTTAAAAGCTGGTCAGTGGTTTCATAACAAGAAGAATTCCTTCAAATAATATATTTTTATGAGGCATCGTGTATATTGGATAGAGGATTTTCCTCAAAGTCAGGAAGGACTATGTTCAAGTACAGCCCCTGACACATGCTGACTCTATGTCATCTCTTCTACCATTTCAGGTTTTATACACCATACTCTCTTCCACATATTCTATAGTCCAGTGAACTGTCCTTTTTGCTATTCATCCTACAAGAAATTCTATCTCTCCCTTCTGGGTTTTTTCATTGGCTTTTCTCCATGCCTGGAATGCTCTCTATCCTTATTTCTTCCTTCTGGCTTCCTTCAGTCTCAAAGTCTTACCTTCTGCAAGAAAAGTTTTCATTATTCCTAAATCTTAGTGCCTTCCCTCTGAGATCTTATTATAATTGCTGTTATTACTAATAAATAATTGTTAAAATAATTTTTGTTTTTGATGTTGTTTGTCTACAACCAGACCACCCTGAATGTGACCGGTTTTGTCTGATCTCAGAAGCTAAGCAGAATTATGGCTGGCTGTTGATTAAAGTACTTGGATGAGACACTGCCAGGGAATAGTAGATGCTGTGGACTTCTTTCCTTTTTGGGGGGCAACTGGGTGAATCAGTGAAGCTGTGCCTGCAATCTGGTAGAGCTGTATTCAAATTTGGCTTCAGATATACTACTTGGGTGACTCATATAAAATCACTTAACCCTCTGCCTCAGTTTCCTTGACTGTAAAATGAGCTGGAGAAGGAAACAGCAAACCCCTCCAGTATTTTTGCCAGGAAAATCCCAAATGGGGCCACAAAGAGTTGAACATGACTGAACAATAACAACAATAATATTATTTTGTTTGTAATATTTATAAAATTATTATAATCTCTTTTTTTTTGGTCTAGACCTGTGATATTATTGCTGTTGAGGGAAGTCTTCATGGGGAAATTCTTTCTGACAAGCTAGGTTAGTAACCTATTGTTGAAAGCCTTAGATAGTTGTCTATGACTCCTGAGAGATGCTAAGTTGGTTTACCTGTAGATGGTAGGGATCAGAGGCAGAGTATGAACCCACGGTTTTTCTGAGCACAAGACTTATCCTTTGTCCATGATGCCACCCTTAATTTGATTTCTTTTCCACATTTAAAATTATTTTCTAAAACACCCATTTGATTAAAAATTTTTTTAGAAATGCATCAATTGTGTAATGTGAGTCATCTCCGCTTAGTATCCTGTTCTCTTTTTTTAACTAAACATACAAATACAGACTTACACAATACATTTGTATGTTTATTATCTTTTTAATTTTTGACGCTGACATAATTTTTATTTAGCCTCGTTTGATTTTATCCGGTCCCAGAATATTGTACTCTTGCTATTCAGGAATCTGGCAGAGATATCCCTTGTTGTGGATACTAATTTGGACCTGAACCAGGCTGTTGGACACACAAATATTTTGGATGGGAGTTTTGAGTAGGAGACCAGAGAAGCAGTTGGCTTTTTAAGTAGGAGTGATGAGCTCTTTTGGACTATACCATCACCGAGAGACGGGCATTGGGATGGGATGGATGGGGCACCTTCTGGTGAAGTTGATTTTAGACAGTGCAGAGAAGAAAAGAGAACACAAAGGAGCGTGAATCGCTTGGGTTGGCCTGGCTCAGATCTGGCTTTGGGGCTCTTGATTCCCCAGGCGCAGGCTTGGTGGGATGGTGACGGTGGGGCCGGTGCCCCCAGGAAGTCTGCCACAATTAAGGAGGGAATGGGTTAATACTCTGACTAATGTGGCGGGTTTACAGGCACTGGCCCTTCCCTTTGTTCTGTTTTATCATACACATTCATCACGTTCAACCTGGCAACCCAACCAAATAGCTATTTAAGTTGTAAAAATGAATCATAGCACAATTTCATGAACTGTGTGATATAACTGAATCTAATAACATCATACAATGGGGCCTTTGCCAGGCCAGTGTACCTGGGCCAGGCCTCCTTCTTGAAATAAGTAAATAGATGAACAAGCTCCATTAAATAAAATAACGAAACTAGGCCAGGGGCATTGGTGTCACGAGGAGCATTCAAGGATTCTGCCTTGGGTTGAAGAGGGGTTTTCTCTCCTATCCCTATGAAAGCCTCCCGTATGCAGAGTAGCTCACCTACTCTCCTTCCCTTTATTTACTTATTTTTAAACCCTTATTCAGTCTTAGAATCCATACTAGGTGTCAGTTTCAAGGCAGAAGAATGATAAGGACTAGACAATGGGTCAAGTGACTTGTCCAGGGTCACACAACTAAACCCTTACCTTCTGTCTTAGAATCCACACTAGGTGTCAGTTTCAAGGCAGAAGAGTGATAAGAACTAGACGATGGGTCAAGTGACTTGTCCAGGGTCACACAACTAAACCCTTACCTTCTGTCTTAGAATCCACACTAGGTGTCAGTTTCAAGGCAGAAGAGTGATAACTAGACGATGGGTCAAGTGACTTGTCCAGGGGCACACAACTAACCCTTACCTTCTGTCTTAGAATCCATACTAGGTGTCAGTTTCAAGGCAGAAGAGTGATAAGAACTAGACGATGGGTCAAGTGACTTGTCCAGGGTCACACAACTAAACCCTTACCTTCTGTCTTAGAATCCATACTAGGTGTCAGTTTCAAGGCAGAAGAGTGATAAGAACTAGACGATGGGTCAAGTGACTTGTCCAGGGTCACACAACTAACCCTTACCTTCTGTCTTAGAATCCATACTAGGTGTCAGTTTCAAGGCAGAAGAGTGATAAGAACTAGACGATGGGTCAAGTGAATTGTCCAGGGTCACACAACTAAACCATTACCTTCTGTCTTATAATCCATACTAGGTGTCAGTTCCAAGGCAGAAGAGTGATAAGGACAAGGCAATGGGGGTGAAGTGACTTGCCCAGGGTCACACAACTAGCAAGTGTCCAAGGTCATATTTGAACCCAGGACCTCCTGTTTCTAAGCCTGCCTCTCCATCCACCAAGCTACCTAGCTGCCCTGCCCTCTTCTCTTTAGGTGGAGCTCCTAAAGGAGCTTCCTAAAGGAAGACAAGAAGACCGGAGGGGCATTGATCAGAGCACCTGAAGTCTTCAGTAGGAGCTAGAAAGGGCAAAATCCTTTCCTTTCCAACACTGCTTTTTTCCTGCCCACTCCCCTCTGCTTTCTTTTCCATCTTCCCTCTTCACATCTGTCTTCCTTTCCTTGTTTTCCAGGGTCGCCGACTCTTTCATCTCATCTCTCCTGCACTCCCTTTCATTCTTCCTTTTTCTCCTTCCTGCCTCTCTTCCCTCCCTTAAGCCCTGGCTAACACTTCTCTCCTTTCTCTCTCCTCTGCCTTTCCTCATCCCTCTGCTTTTTTTTCCTTCTAACACATAGGTGTTTGCGTACATCCATCCATCCGTACACACGCACGCATGCATCTCTATGAAGGTCTCTGTTTTCTGTTGGCCGTGTCAGCATGTTTTAGACTGCTGGGCTTTGCATGTTTTGTAGCTGGTTTTGATGCAGCTGTCAAACCGTGATGGATGACGATCATCACTTAAAGTGTAAAAGAAAATGCCTTGGCATAGAGAGAGATGATGAACTACTGTCCATCCGCCAGCAAGGAGAGCCACTGGCGGCCACCATTTTCTCCTGTGCCTCCCTCTCTCCCAAGTGTGCCCTTGCCAGAATCTACAGAAGTCATCTTCAGCCGGGGAGCCCAGGCTCTTGCCTTCTATAATATCACTTTGGTTAGTTGTCAAATCGTATGAAACGTCAAAATTCATGTGGCCTCCGTGAAGAGATATATTTAGTACAGCTGCTGCATACCTACACGGTACCTCTGACACTGACATATTAGTTATGCTGTCTTTTGCAATCTGATATCTTTAAATTTGCCACCTTGTTAAGTTTTGATTAATGTGATTCCATTTCACTAAAGTAATTGGCTTGGCCTGTTGTAGAAAATAATCAGCCCCCTCTACGGAACAAATGCTAGAACATGCTAATGAGGGAGTGAGTTCGTTAAATTGATGGCGGGGACTGACAGTTATTAATGATTGTTATGATAAACAGACGAGTGCGAATTGGGATGAGTTGGGCAAAAGTGACAGTTTAAAAATAACGTATATTGGAAAGTACTAACGAAGTAATACACTGTTAGGAAAACAATCATGCAAGTTGTCAAGGAAAGAAGTGTAATTATACAGCCGCATGGGCTGCCGAGGAGGACAGGGACCTGGCTGATAATGGACACATTTTTTGTTGGCAAGAGGAAAATATGTTATGGCAGAAAGGAGTGCAGATTGATAAATTAATTGGTCTTTCTCACAGCTCCTGAAGTGAACTTGGCCAGCAGTAGCCATGCAGATTAGGGAGAATCCCGTTGGCCCAGCACCCTTTCTCTACCTTCCTTCCCTTGTCTCAGCTCCTGTTCTAGCTGCCAGTCTTTCCCTGAAACCATCTCTCCCACCCACCCACGTGCTGCAACAAGTTGCCAAAACCACTGTCTCCAGATTCACTGGAACTAGAAGAGAAAAACCAAGCTGGAATATTTGCACTAACATCTGAAAAAAGAAAAATTAAGACCCAAAGGAATCGATGCTTTTTTGTGTTATTGAAACCATGAGCTAATGATGGAAGTGATTATGAGTGGCTACTAGCTTTGTGGATGAGATTAGAATAGGACTGGGCAAGAGGGAGGTAGCAGCTCCATCCTGGGAAAGCCAGCATTTTTTTGCTATAGGCTATTTACATAATTAGCCCATTCAGAAATGGTAAAGCAGTGTGCATGTTTATCTGTGTGTGTGTATGTGTGTCTAGGAAATGAGCTATAGAATGAAGCAAGATGGCGGCAGAAATGATCAATAATATGGAAATAGGTCTTGATCAATGATACAAGTAAAACCCAGTGGAAGTGCATGTTGGCTATGATGGGATGGGGAAAGAGGGGAGGGAAAGAACATGAATCGTGTAACCATGGAAAAATATTTTAAATTAATTAATTAAATAAAAATTTTCAATTAAAAAATATGGCAACAGAAAGGAAGTCAACTGGAAGCCCTAGAATATGGTCATCTGGGACATGGTGGTGAGGGGCAAGATGTTACCTGTGCCTGAAGAAAGGAACGCTGAATCCACAGAGCTGACCACAGCTGTTACCTTGGTATTTGCTGACTGTGCATGAGAGAAGCAAGACCAGGTGGCAGATACAGAAAGTTTCATGCCTTGTTTCAGGTTCTCTCATGCTGGCCTGGGTTGTGGGGGAGAGGATGACTTAACTTGTACTAGTTAATTCCTAGGTACCAAGGATAGAATGTGGGACATGGTGAAGAACTGTAGGATGGAGAGACTTGGGACCAGTAGATGCTGGTTGTTGGGCTAAAGATACCACAGAAGCCCAATAGAAGGAACTCAAGAAAAATCTCTTGAATTCTGCTTTTTGACCCAGTGGGACCCAAGAATCCCTGAAAGCATACAACTAGCGTAGTATGTTAATAAAGTTAGCTGCTGAAAGTTTTACTAGCTTGCCAATTTCCCACTGGTCTTTCCTCCGTCTACCTCATAATTAAGACTCACAGTATTTTGGTCATTTTAGGAAGATTCTTACCCATCATCTTTTATTTTTTTGAAGGTGTGTCTTGTGACTTTAATACTCATAGGCAAAGTATTTATGCAGTGGTTCTTGTAGTCATATATTTAATCAGCAAAAAGGATTTATCAATCATGCTCTAGGCATTGGAAAGAGGAAACCGTTTCTGCCCCTTAAAGAGCTTGCATTTTGTAGGATGCTAGATTTAGAAGAAACCTCCAAAGTCACTTAGTCTAACCCATGCTTGGAGTAAGAAGCCCCTTTCAACATCTCCAAGTAGTCATCCAGGCTCTTGCATGAATACTTGGATTAGCTCTCCCATCATTGATGTAGATCACAACTCATTTGGGTCTTGTATTTTCCTAGTAAATCCTCCATTTGACATCCTCTAGCTCTCCTGATCTTGAAACCTCGCCAGCCTCTACTTTGAATCAAAACATATTTGTGAGTGTGAGGGAAAGCAAGAGTGCAAGGAAGGTGAAGCTGGGGACTAAATTTAGTGAATATGGTTGAATAAAACACAATTTAGATTGTGCTTATTCATTTGCCTTTGTTGGAGTCACAGTGGACAGTTGATGGAAGGAAAAAGCATTTATTAGGTAAATATTATATGGCAGGCACTGTGCTGCACACTTTGCAAATATCATCTCATTTGACCCTTTCAACATTGGGAGGTAGGTGCTGTTATTTTCTCCATTTTACAGTTGAGGAAACTGAGGCAGAAGGTAAGTGATTTGCTCAGGATCAGTAACATAGCTAATAAGTATGTAAGACTGGATTTGGGCAATGCCAGTTAAAGTATAGGGGTTGGTTACACTGAGGGCCTTTTCTAGGGGGTAAGATTTGAAGAGTGAGGGGCCCTCCTTGCCTTTGCTTTGGTTTCTTAATTTGTGGTACCTCAAAGGATGGGAGTGGAAGGCCCTTGAAGTTTATTAACTATCACCTCATATTTTTAATTCTCTTTCTTGGTGCTAGGATTTTAGACTGTAAAATCTATGATTGACTGGCATATTCTTTATGAATAGGAATACTTTATTTTCATAGATATATAGTAGGGAGGGTCCTCAGAAGCCATTTAGTCCAACTCTCTTGTTTTGCAGATGGGGAAACTGAGGCCTAGGGAAATTAAGGGACTACCCAAAGTCATACCAGTAGTATGAGAGGTAGGATTTGAATCTAGGGCTTTTGATTTGAGAGCAAAGACTATTAAGAAACTACTGTTTATGCTTAAGGCAGGCATTCAGTAATAATAGTAGCTAACAACTCTCTTAAGTTTAATAAAGTTCTCTACAGATGTTATTCCATTTGATCCTCACTACAACTCTGTGAGGTAGGTGCTATTATTATCCTTACTTTATAGATGGGAATACTGAAGCCCAATTAGGTTAAGTGATTTGCCAAGGCTGGGAAATATCTGAGGCAGGATTTGAATCCAGGTCTTCCCAATTTAAAATCCAGTGCACTTTGATACATTACTGCTTCTATATTCAAGAGGATCCTCTTGAATTAGCTAATGAATCCTACCAGATCTTCCTGCAACCTGGTCTTGGCCAATATGGTCTCTCTGCTTCAGGTAGAGTGGGGAAAGGCTTTGGATGAGATGTTTATCCAACTATTTACCCAGGTAGTGAATTTTCCCCAATTTAGACTGAAAGGTAGAAAGGCTGCTTATTTTTAGATTCAAAGAAAACTAACCCAACAAAAATGTTCCCTTTCTACTGCCTAGTTTGGTCACCTTAAATAGTGATTATGTGCAAGATTTGATTTTCATTCAGATTTTCTACTGCTCAGCTATATGTGCAAATGTATTATTTTGGGAGCCTCCACCCCACTTTATTTGTGACTGTGAACAGAAACACACTCATTATCTAGCCATTGAATGCCCTGCAGATTACTCTAGAGCCTTCTGATGCCAAACCTTTGGAACAATTCAGAAATCAAAGGAAGCAGCCATTTACCTTATAGGAAATATGAAGATTAAGAAAGAAGGAAGTTTCATTTTTCTGGTTTGAGGGTTTTATTTTCTGGGAACATATGAGCAGACCTCTCCAGTGTCCCATTGAGCAATGGAAAAGAGTCAAGAGGGAGCATTTCAGACTCCTGAAAGAAACGTCTAGAACTCGAATCCCCTTGAATCACTGTCATGATTATAGTGTATTCCTGATTGAGAAAAGACTCTAGAGCTTAGTTGTATAGGCATAGCACACTGGGTTGAAAGGTCAGGAAACTTGAGTTTTGATCCATGCTCTGACCTAAAACAAGACCAGGACGAAGTCTCTTACTTTCCTAAGAGTGGGTTTAGTGAAATGTGAAGAGTGGTGGAACCATTGCTGGCTTTGGGAATCAAGGATGGATCTAGGTTTTAATCCTGCCTTTAATGTTTCTTAGCTGTGTAACTTTGGGCAAGTTACATAACCCCAATAATTCATTTCAGAATGGTGACAGCTCTATCTATAGTACCTCATAGGGTTTATGCAAAGCTCAAATAATGCACAGTAAAGTACTTTGTAAAACCTTGAAGTACTAATTGAGTGTTGGCTTTTATTCTTTATCTTCACTTTTCTCATTTGTAAATGAGAATGCCAAACCTTCCCTGTCTTTCAATTTGGGTAATCTCTTTTCTCCAAATCTCTAAGAGAGAGATTTATTCATAATGTCCAAGATGCCCAGTGCCCAAGTTGACATGGATCAGAATCAATCTTGAAGACTACTCCTCAAGTCAATATCTCTTTGGTGGAATATAACCATGTTCCCTATCCTAGGTTAGCTTAGAGAGATCTTGGACTAGAGTTCATTTGTAAGATTCCACAGGCATGGGAAAGAGATCCCATAAAAACATTTGAAGTCATAATGCAAATATTGGGTACAAGATGTAGATATACACATGATCATATAAGCAATCAATACAATTCACTTCCCTGTCCAGTGATATTCCATTGTCCCCAGGACCCTCACTTCCTTTAGAACTCAAAGTCCTATTGTTAATTTGAAATTCTCTTGGAAGAAAAATGAATTTGGATTGCTAGGCAGAGAATATCCTGACATTTTTGTGAATCTCACTTTTCAAAGGGATGACATTTTATATACTGGGGCTACTAGGCAGACAGCCCTACTTCTCATCCAGTCCACATTGTCCAAATAACTCACTTTAATAGTCAAGGATGAAGACCAGGGCTCTTATCCTACCCTGTGACTTTAGACCTCTGCTTCTGCTCCTCCCTGAATTAGGCACCATTTACATAAGGCTCTTCTTTGACTAAGTTATATTACCCTGGCAATTCTTATTCTCTTGATAGATCAGATCCTTGGAAATCCCCCTAATTTTGTAAGAAGTCTGGATTCCAGCACTTAGATTTGGTGCTATTTAACTGAAGATATCCTTAAGTATTCAACTACAATTTCCATCCCAACACTGCCATGTTGTTGAAAAGTTATACCTCTGGCTATCCAAGACTAGGGCTAGGAACTTGATATTATCCAGACAGCCTTTTTTGGGGGGGATCACATAGTTGAGCACATGCAGATTTTATATTACATCTTCCTTTGGCTCATAGTAATGGAGCTGGACCTCCCCCTACCCCTACCCATAACTCTTCTCTCTTGATATAACTCTGATCTAGCTTTGCTGTTCTCTCAGGATCTCTCCAAAAGTAAGGCAGAAGGGTCAAAGAAAGCCCCAAAGGTTCTGTCAGCCCCATCTTATAGTCTAGCAGAAAGTGGTGATGGAGTAGCTTCTTCCATCATGGTGCATTATACAACATTAGCAGTTGACCAGTTTGGTCAACATTGATATATCCAATCTTCCAAGGAATATCAAGGGATGTACCAATACCTTCCTGAGAAATATTGCTGTAGTTGTTCAGTCATGACTTCTTGTCATGGAGCATACCATCCATGGAGTTTACTTGGCAAAGATACTGGATTGGTTTGCTGTTTCCTTTTCCAGTGGATTAAGACAGTGGTTAAGTGATTTGCCCCCAAGATCACATAGCAAAGTATATATCAGAATGAATTTGAACCCATGTCTTTTAGACTTCAGGTCTAGTACTTTATCTACTGAACCACTTAGACACTTCCTAGGCAAACAGAGATTAAGTGATTTGCCCAGGATCACAAAACTAATAAATGTCTGAGCCTGGATTTGAATTCAGGTCTTCGTGAGATCCAGTGCTATATGCATGGAACCATCTAGCTGCCTGCAACCCCCCAACTCCTCATCCCCCCCTTAGGAAAGTCCCAAATGCAAAGTCCCAAATAAAGTCTTATTACTCAGCAAGATGGTTTAGGAACTTCCTGGCTCTACTGTTTAAAAAATATTATGTGTATGTGTATATAATCATTTTATACATGTGTACACACACATATATAATATCATAGAAACAAAGGTCAAAATTGAATTGAAATGGAGCATCAAGTTTTTTTTTTGGAAGAAAGAGAGAAAGAGGAAAGTTTTTCCATATTTGGAAAGCTTTAAGTCTCCTCTGGGTATTCTTGATGTCTCTTATTCCAGAACCTCTGACCAATTAGCAAATCAGCAACCATTGACTAGATTCTTGCTATGTGCAGGCACTGTGTTAGTCTCAGGAGACATAAAGACAATCAATGAAATGATTTCTATTCTAAAGGAGCCTACATTTTATTGGGGGAGGTCCTATATATCTGTGTCTGTATAGGAGTATGTGTGCATATAGATATTACATATACTCACAAATTTATATATACATAGAACTATATCATTATTCACACAGAACTATAGACAGAACACATTCAAAAATACAAGATAGTTTGGTGCAAAGTATTAATCCAGAATTGCTGGAAAGGCTTCATAGAGAAGGTGGCATGAGAACTGCATCAAAAGAAATGAGAACAGTAGTCATTTCAAAACAAACACACAAAGGGATGCTCATAGCCTCCAAGATTGGAGTTCTCTTCTCTCAAGGGCAGGTTCCCTTTGAGGTCTTTGGCATAAGGCTCCTATTTACTCAGTACCCAAGTGCCCACGTATCCAGCTGCTTTCAAGCCTTTGGTAGAATCATGGGGGGAAAGATAGTAGCCACTGGTGACTGGGATTTTTGAGCCAATGCATGGTAGTGTTCCATGTTGTCTCAGCTGTTGATGAAAGATGTGGTGTGTGCCCCCAAAGCATCGAGGGTAGCTGATATACCTCACCCTTTTCCACCTTTATCACGAGATGTTGCAACGAAAATGCAATCAATTCAGTTTCTGGCATCTTTTTCTTCACTCTCAAGAGCACCTACTGTATCAACATGACATTTTTTAATCTTAGCTTGTTTTCCAGGCCATGAATTTAATTTCTCAATGCTCTACTGTTCGGCCTTTATGTTCTTGGTTAGAGTGGTACATTGTCCAACAATTGCATCCCCTGTGTTGCTAGTCTCCTTTTCTCCACTGTGCTCCATATCCTAAAATCAGTTTGTATTTGTGTGTGTGTATGTATGTGCAAAAGAGCTCTGCAATTCATTGCTGCCATACTCATTCAACCTTTTGCTAATATCCTCCCAATTTTGACTAAGCAAGTCCGACATCCTTTGATAAATCAAATCCGAACCTCCTGATGCCCTGAAACAGTGAGCAGATTGGCATGTCTTTGGATTAGTGGGAGCATTGAAGCAAAATGCTGAATCTTTAGCAAGTGTGTGCATGCATGTGTGTGTGCCTATACACACACATGCATGCATGTGTATCTTTTGCCATTGTAGGATATCTTTATCTTCCCTGTATAGAAGAATATCAATACAGAAAGAGATGCAAGAAAAAGAATTTAGAGGCATACCAGCAACTTTCCTCACCAAATTACAATCCTTTTCAGAACTGTGGTGCCTAATGATCTGCCTTTTGTACAAGATGCTTCTGACTAGACAATGTCATTTTAGTTTTTTCCCTTTGTGTTTTAAAAGAACTCATTTTAAACTTTTGAACCTTAGATTTTCTTTCCTGTGTTATGTACTATCAGCTGTCTTATGCCCCTCTTTTATCTGAAATGTCTTTATAATAATAATAAATAATCTATAGAACTTGAATTTATATCCCAGCACTTAAATTTAATTACAAAAATCAGTCATTTTATTCACTTGTGCTATAGTCAGGCAGTTATTGTACATAAAAGAGCAAGAGTCTAATGATGACTTATCTGGGTACCATTTTTAATTGCTCTATTGAATATTAAGATCAAAACAAAACAACAACAATAACAATAATTATAATAACCAGAAAATCTTTGTAGGACCCTCCATCAGCACTTGATAGTAACCTACGAACATCACCCAACTTTTGGTGACTGTGGACTCAGGAGGTGTCTCTGTGAGGGCCAAGGCAGAAGGCCCCTATGGATATGTGAAGTTCCTTTTGGTCAGATTTCTTCCTGGACCCATCCTTTTGCACTAGTTCAAAAAGAACTGACATGTTGATTTGGAATTTCACAGGTGCTTGGGAAAGTAAGTTGGGCCAATAGTCTTACCTCCTGTTTTAATAGCTCTACTTTTCTGATGACTTCTGCTAGTTGTCTCAACCAAGAAGAGGGCAGGCAGAGTGCAGGGTATATTTAGGGAATGAGGATGAACAATGGAGCATTTACATTTTTTTTTCTTCTTTCCTTACTATTCCAAGTGAAGATAAAAGATTTCGCTCTTTCTCTCTTGAGCTGATGGGAGTTCAGAATTCATTAGGATACAGACTTGCTTTCAAGCTTTAGTCAGGATAGTGAAGAAGAAAAAAAAAACCTGTCCTTAATTCTTTTGCCTTATTAGTCCTCCTTGTATAATGTGCTGCCAGAACTGCTAATTGTCACTTGAGGGGGATTGGTGAGAAGAGGGGTGTTTCTTGAAGGGGAAATCTGTTGTGGGTTTTCCCCACAGTTCCCTTCTTCTTCCTTTTTCATGGGACAGAAGTGACATAAGAAGAAACTTTAATTGAGGGGAATAGTTTCTCTTATTCTTTAGGGAGAAAGGAGAGGTTTGTAATGTAATAAATAAATCATAGAATTAAGTATGTCATTTAATAAAGAAAAAAATGAAACAACTCAAACTCTAAAGGGCAATATGAATGGAAGTGGTTATTGTTACTGGGGAACAGGGGAAGGGGTCACATGAAAAACTTTCCTGTCAAGGGGAATGGCATATTCCCTTTGATTTAAGCCATTCAATCATAATTTCCATTTGGTACAAAGGATCTCTTTATTATTTTTCCAAAGGCTGCTTTTTTTAAAATTTCATAATTCAAAGGAGACCTGAGTTCTAGTCCTCATGCAGTTTGTAACTTGCTGGTGACCCCTTGCAAACCTCTGAGCCTTTCCTAAGCCTGTCTTTTCTTATCTTCCAAATGACAAATCCTGCCCTATTAAACTCCATTCCAGCTCTAGTATTCTCTGGTTCCATGACTCTAAGTCTGTTTCCTTGAATCTGGATTGTACTTGTGCATTAAAAAAAAATGTCTTGCTACTTATGGACCCTGCCTGTACTTGTTCATGAATCTGGCTAGAAAATACAGTTTAAAATGTGAATTTCTTTAGAATGCCGCTGGCGTTCCTTTCAAAATTCTGGTAACTGCTGAGTATATACCTTTCTGGCAACATCACTCCTGAGCTGCCTTCTGTGAGCTCTGTTGGCAGTTTTTAGTTGCTCAGCACTCCCGCTCCCTCAGGAAAGTCTTCAGGCCTCTGTCTTTGTGGGAAAGCTGTTGAAAATTTTCTCTTCAGTCCTTACATGGGCATCGAAGAATAAGGCTTTGCCTCCCCCATAGCATCTTTCACCAAGGATACATAAAGTTTGTTTCCAACTTCAGGAGCCTCCAAAGTAGGTAGAAGTAAACTTTTCAAAGGTCTCCCTCCCTCCCTCTCTTCCTCCCTCCCTCCTTCCTTCCCTCCATCCTTCCCTCCCTCCTTCCTTCCCTCCCTCTCTGTTTTTCTCTAATTTTTTGATTCATAGCAAATAAAACAGGTGAGAAGGAATTATATAACTATCCCACTGAATGCAGGACTTTAGAAACATCATCCACTCTCTTTGTCCCATAGAGTTTTTCCTTTCTCATCTTCTATATTGTATTTTAGGCATCCAAAAATACCCCGAGAGGCATCTTTCGGTTTCTAAAGGGGTCCATGACACAAAATGGTCAAGACTCCAGATTTGTGCCATCCTTTTCGAAATTATTTTGTAGAAGTGAGAAATCTCTGTCAAATGGTCAGAAACTGCCAAAGTCTCCAAGGAAGTCCCCAGAAAATCCAGCTGTACAATTGCTGACGTTGAGAACATTATTAGGGTTAGAAATTTGCTATAACAAATTTTCACTTTGAATACCCAGGTACTTGAACAGGTATATGCAACTGATAAATCTTTTTTGTGGTTGTCAAAACAAGCGCAGCTAACTTTGTACATTGCCTGTTATAACTAAAAGCACTTTGACAGTCTGAAGTCTGGTATATCAATAGGGAGAGCAAACAGCCTATTCATTTTACCCCCACAATTCCCAAAGAGTTTTGACATCTCTGAAATCTATATCTCTTCCAAACAGTGAGAGACAGAGTTGTTCCTGGCACCCATCCAGGGGGTGGGGGTTGGCCATCTCATTGGGTCCACCTTCCTGACTAGTGGTTCCTTCTGTGGGCCCTGGGACTTCTTGCTTGAGATAAGCCTGGCACATTCCACCATATGGAGTCTATCTGCATGTCTTGTTTCAGATTGCACACTAGTTCTAGTGCCCCAAGGGCATCTAAAAAGCTAGAGTTCTCTCCAACCTAGTCCAACTTCCTGGTGACTGTCATTGTTGTAGACTACCTGTCAGTTCACTGTTTGGTTGTGGAAGGAGAAGCATTGACCTGATGTCCATAGTCACTCAAAATTAACTGGAACCAGAGATCCTGCCAGTGCAGGGCTGGTTTTGAAAGATAAAGTAGACTACAGTGACCTGATATTTTCTTTTCCGGTTGCTAGAAGCCTACCATGTGTTTGTCAACAGAGTTCCCTAGGCTCCCATCAACTAACAAGGCAGTTTGGAAACTGACTTCTGCCTTTGCTATTTTAACTCACCTTTTAGTTTCATTCTTCTTATGGTTGCTGAGTATCTTGCTTAATATGTTGACATGGGAAACTGGCTTCCTCTCTGATTCACTAATATTATTCCATCCTGTCTCTGTCATTTTGCATTGGTTTATCTCTGTGCCTGGAATGCACTCCCTCCTCATCTTTGCCTCACAGAATCCATCCCTTTCTTCTCTCAAGTTCTTCCTTCTCCATCAAGAGTTCTTAACTTGGGATCTGTGAACTTGTCTTTGTTTTTTATATTTTCCTGTTTCAATATAATTAGTTTCTTTTGCAATCTCATGTATCCTACTTTATGCATTTAAAAACATTATTCTCAGAAGGGGCCCAGTGACTTCTTAGACTACCAAAGGGATCAAGGACAGCAAATTGATTATACATGAAAGCTTTCTTGTTCCTCTCTTCAATTAATAGCACCCTCCCTCTCAGTGTCCTTTGTATTTTACTTTTTATTTATTCTCTTTAATTATATATTCTATTTATACTTATATATGTCCTTAAGCTTCACTTTTAGAAGGTAAACTCCCCCAAAGTAGGTATTATTTGATTCACTGTATTTATACACCCTACATAATGCTTAGTGAATGAATCCTTAATTAATACTTGCTGATTAATTAATTGATTGAAGCAGACGGCTAAAGTCCTAATATATCTGTGAGGCCTGGGTAGGGGGTAGAATGATTGAAGCGCTTTAGTCTTTAAAGTTGTTTATTCCTAGAAACTAGCACTACTTCAAGTCTAATCTCCTAAGAGAAATTTTCCAAAGCCTTTTCTTTCCCAAAAACATCTCTTGTGCTTCTGAATACTTGTAGTACCCTACTCATATTTATTGTCTTTTGTGTTGCACTGGGAAGAACCCTGGATTTGGAGTCTTCAGTTTCCTCATTTGTGAAATGAGGGGATTGGAGTAGATGAACTGAGAACATGAGGATGCTAGAGTCTGCTCTTGCAAGAGAGAATGTTAAATTTTTTCAGTAGAAACGTTTGCACCTTGAAATTGGCAAACAGTACATACAAATCTGAGTTTGATTTATTATTTTGTTGATGAGACTTAAGAATATGATAGAGAAGATGTTAATAATGCTGATTGAATTGAAGACTATGTTATGAACATATTGGGGAACTGGGTTGTTAAATATATAACAGCATACTTCTGTCTCAGAGATCCCTTTCAGTTTTGTGAATCAGAGTGCCTGGGTTCAAATTTCCTAATAGTTGTGTGACTTCAGGCAAATCACTTAAAGTTTTTGGGCCTCAGTTTCCTCATCTATAAAATGAGGGGTTTGGACTGAACTTCTGAGGTCTCTCCCAATTCTAAATCTGTAATCTTACAATCTTCTTAGTACAATTCACCAACCATCTATTAATCACCAACTATGCATTATACTTGGGGGGGGGGGGGACACAAAACAACCAACTCCCTATCTGAATACCTGAATTGTGAATCTTTTATTGCCAAGACTCCCTAGAACTGTTGTGTTGCCTTGATCCATGGTGTCTTGCATATATGAGGTGCTCCATAAACACTGGTTGAACCAATCACTAATTGATTGATTATCTCTATTACCTATATTATCTATAGGTCACTTGGGCAATTTGCTGTCTTTATTTGCCCAACTTTGCAAAAGGACTGTGGCAAGTAAGCAGAACTCAAAGTGCTGATTTCATCCATTTCATATCTTTAAAGACCTCTCAGATAGGAGCAAGAAGGGGCAGCCCTAAAGTTTGGGTTGGCAAGGTGGGGCTTTTTGCCCTTTGCACTTATCTTTTTTTTTTGTTTTTTTTTTTTGTTTTTTAAACATTATATTTTTTTTATTTGGTCAATTTCAACCATTATTCATTGGATACAAAAATCATTTTCTTTTCCTCCCTTCCCTCCCGCTAACCCTCCCATAGCCAACGTGCAATTCCACTGGGTATTACATGTGTCTTTGAAAGATATATATATTTTTACATTTAATTTTTGTTTTATTTTTCTCAATTACATGTAAACAAAAAATTGTAATATTCTTTTAAAAAATTTTGTTAGAAATTCCTTTCCCTTCTTTCCCCCTTCTTTGAGAAAGCAAGCGATTTGGTTATGTAAAATATTTCCATTTTAGCCATATTGTTTTTTTACTTATCTTTTTATTTGCATGACAAAAAAATCTTTCTTTCATAGCAGTAAATTAGAACATTTTTGGTCTTTCTAGCCAACACAAGTTGAGTGTTGTTCAATTATTCAGTTAATCAATGTAGGAGATGATGATGATGATACACAAGGATTCTTTTTGTCCACTTCCATTTTTTTTTTGAGAAGCAGTCCCTCTATTAGAATTTTTATTCTAAATAAGATTTCATGTTCCAGAAGTTAAATTTATACATCATTATCGGCTCAAATAATTTATGTGAACTTGGATCTTTTTATAGCATTCACTAACTTATGGATCATCCTAGAACTATAAAAAAAGTCAATTTATTGTTGACAACTTTAAGTGCAAGTCCATATATTTAGATATATTTGGGAAATAATGACATGTTTAAAGCTGCTTAAAGGGATAAAAATAAAATTAAGCTTTGAATCTATTTCAATTTATTGACCATATTGAGAGAGAAGTTGGAAGCTCAAGCATGACAAGAAAGGCAGATTTTTGAGACAGTATTTTTCAAAGGCAGACTGAATTGATATCCTGAGACAGCAGTAGTATGTATAAGTGCCCCATTGGATAGTGGTCTTGGGTTACTTGTGAGAGCCAGTGTGGTGTGGCAAAATAGAGCCTTGAGAATGGAGTTAGGAAGACTCGAGTTCAGGTCCTATGACATACCCTACACTTTAGGTGGATTACCCTGGGTTGAAACACAACTTCTCCATGCCTCAGTTTCCTCATTTGTAAGATAGGGATAATTTTAGCACTCACTGTAACCAGAGGGAGGTCATGAGGAGGATGCTAGATGTAAAGGGCTATATATAAGCTATTATTGATGCTATTGTTGAGTCTTCTATCATACATTGGCTAAGGAAGGATTACTTTAATACATGTAATGGAAAAGTCACTGGACCTGGAATGAAAGGATTTGGGTTTAAATGCTGAATCTATTCCATATTCCTTGTGACTTTTGGGAAATTGCAAACTTCTCTGTGCTTCATTATCCTTATCTGTAAAATGAAGAGGTCATAGGTGATCCTTTTTAGTTCTTTCCATCTCATTCTAAGATCTTGTTGATTCAGTGGGGAAGACTGAATGGATAGAGCCAACTACAAAAAGCTGAAAAAGATCAACTTTGAAAGCTACTTGAGGGGGGACCAAAACACCAAGTTGCCTATTTTACCTGCAGACTATGAGACTAGCCAGAAGGGACACAGACAGAACATTCCACACTCTCTGTTGCCCATTTGAAAACTGGTCTGCCTGCTTAGTCAGAGAAGTCCAGAGGAGACTTCCTCTTATAACCCAGTTTTAAAACTAGAATCGAGGAAAGGCTTGCAATATGTATGAAATCATTAGGAGCCAAGATGGTGGAGTAATCCTCAGCTGCTTTGTGCCACCATGAGAATCCTTCCCAACCAAGATTAAAATATCACCACAAAACAAATACAAGAGTAAAAGAACCAACAAGGAGACAGAGTGAAACAACTTTCAAGAAAAGAAAAACCCAAAAGGTAGGCAATGACCATCTGAGGCACTGGGGTGAGAAGAGAGCAGACCCAGAAAGACAGCCATAGCAAGGAGGGAAGAGCAAGCCAAGAACAAGCCACACCCCACCACCCCACATCTGTTGTCCGAGGTTTGGGAACCTATGCCTGAACCAAAACATCTAGACCCTGAGACCTTGCCTGAGCAAATAGAGGTTAAAGCCAACCTATACCCCTTGAAATTTCAAACCTGTGGAGAAGTCTGGAACCCCAGACAAAGGAATTCTAGTCTGGGCTTGGGACAAGGACAATTCACATTTTTGGGTGGATGATAGTACTGAGTACTAAGTACTGATCTTTTTGCCTCAAGGTCAAGGCAGAGCTCCAAGGCAGGACAATCAAGGGTGTGCCTGATTGTATCAAGTTCACTGAGAGACCAAAAACATGAGACTAAGCCTGAGGCTAGAATTTGATCAGTCTCAGACCTGATCAAGATCAGAGTGAGATGAAAAGTTTATACCTAAGCCTGAGGCAAGTCTTTAATTTATCAGCATCACAAGGGCCAATTGAGGCTCTCAGAACTCTCAGCCCTTAGATTATCACATTATTCCTCCCCCACCCCCTACCAATAATTAGATAGGAATAATGATCAAACAACAAAAAAATCACCTAACTCTAAAGAATTTTTATAAAGACAAAGAGCAAGGTACAGACACAGAAGGGAGCAGTGAAAGTAAAGGAAATACACCTAACGTCCAAAAGAAAATTATGAATTGGACACAGATTCTAGAAGAACTCAAAAAGTACTTCAAAAACCAATTAAGAGAGGCAGAGGAAAAGTGAGAAATAGAAATGAAAATGATTCAAAGAGAAATGAAAGTGATATAAGAAGAAATGAAAGTAATACAAGAAGAAATGGGGCCAATTGAAAAAGGAGAACCAAAAACAGAGAGTAAAATCAGGTCTTAAAAATAAGAATTGACCATGTAGAAACTAATGATTTCATGAGAAATCAAGAAACAACAATGCAGAATCAAAGGAATGAAAAAATAGAGGAAAATATGAAATATTTTACTGAAAAAAAAAACCAATTGACCTAGAAAATAGATTTAGGAGAGACAATTTGAAAATTATTGGACTACCTAAAAGCCATGATGAAGAAAAAACCCTGGATATCATATTACAAGAAATTATCAAAGATAACTGCCCAGAGATCCTTAAACAAGAAAATAAAATTGAAATTGAAAGAATTCAAAAGTGAACCTCCAGAAAGAAATCTTTAAATGACTACTTCCAGAAACATAATAGCTAAATTCAAGAGCCACCAAGTCAAGGAAAAAATACTTCAAGCAGCCAGAAAGAAACCATTCAAATACCATGGAGATACAATCAGGATCACATAGGACCTAGGAGCTTCTACATTAAAGGACTGAAAGGAATGGAATATGAAATTTAGGAAGGCAAAAGATTTCAGTTTACAACCCAGAGTCACCTATCCAGCAAAACTGAGTATATTATTTCAGGGGAAAAAAAATAAATCATCATGAAAGCATCTCCATCCCCCCCAATTTCCTCCTGCTCCCATGATACCTTGCCATTTCCCTCAAATGGATACTTTGTAGACATTAGGACATTCCAGCATATTATTTGTATACTTTTGAAGAAAGGCACACCCCCATTTTCTTGACTTTGTAAGCACCTCTTTGCTTCCAGAAGACATCATTTATGTGAATTGGTTTTGAGTTCTGTGATACCAACTACTGGAGATATATATGTGTCTGCTTCTCTATATATAATCTTTGTGGCTCAGGCTGCACCTTTTGCATTTAAATTTATTGTAAAACATTACCCACATCTGTAATTATATTGCTTTAAAATAAAGCCTTCACCCATTCTTAACATCTTTGATGTCCCTTCCCTGCTGACTCCATTTTTTTCTTGTTCCCACTTTACGTTAATATGAAGAGACAGTTGAGTAAATGCACAATGAACTTCAAAACCTAGTAATTGTTTTTCAGAAAGAATGAAACTTGCGAATTAGATATGGATTGTAAAAGAACACCAGGGCTGATTAGTGTTCGTTAGGGGTGCCTGCTGGACCGTTCTGACACCTGCCTGCCAACTCTCTGCAGATATGCCACCATTGACGCCTCTGTTCTGCCCATCACATGACAGCCAGCGAGAAGTGCTGGGCGGGAATTTAAAAGGCTTTGCCGTGAGTCGCCTTGTCAGGCTCCACAATTCATGGGACTCTTGACATAAAAGGCAGCATGAAACAAAGATGAGCTGCATCCATTTACATGCAAACTCTAGTTATCTGTAATAAAATAAAATAACCTAAAGTTTAAAAAAAGGGAAGAAGAAGAATGCGATGAGTATCGAAGGAATCCACTCCAGCTTTCTTTTAGATTGTGGAGATAATGAGTTTGGGGGAACTTGAGGGGAAGAAAAAAATTCACAAGCCAAGTTTACAAGCTGCTGAAAAATTGCTTTTTAGGAAAAAAAACCATACCACCCTTTTCATACTAACCATCTGCTTGCATCTTGTTTACTGCCCAGAGTGCCAGTTTGCGCTTATTAATCATGCTTACACAAGTATCTTAATTACTCCCTGTGTAGCTGCTCTGTCTTGAACTCAGAAGTTGACCTTTCTCTTTTTATTCCTTTAAATCATTAATCATACACAATCAACGCCAACAGGGCACAACCATGGAGAAGGCTACCCAGATTCTCCAACTTCAAGCCAGTCCCAGCCAGACACTGAGCTGCAGAGAATGACTGCAATCGCTAGCAGTCAGGCATAGCCTAATTAATGGCTCCTCAATGTCGAGGTACACACACACACACAGACAGACACAGAGACACACACACACATACACATGCATGCACGTGCGCACATGCACATTTGTTCTTGCTGTCTTTCCCCCACTCTTCCCTCTTCCTTCACTACTACTTTTTTTTCCCTCATTTTTGAGGAATGGAGGGATGGCAGCTTTACTCATACGAAAATCCATGACAATCATGAGTTACTACTTTTCACAAAGGGCATTCCTGCAAAGACTGGAGGGAACATTTGAGGGATTCTTCCATTGACTATAATGATGGACTGTTTGGACCCTGAGGTCCCTTCTGACTATTTGATCCTCTGAAAACTTGAAATATCCAATAAGGCAACATTCTGGCCTCTACTGAAGAAATTCTCTTGGTTTTTGCTTCCCTCATTCTGTTCCTCTATCCCTTCAATGGGAGGCAAATGGCCAAGAAAGCTTGGGTGCTGGGTGGTGGGGGGAGCAATCTTCATTTCTCTCTCTGTATAGATGGTCACAGCTCCAATAAGCCTACACTCCTGGGCATGGAGAGCTGGTGCTAAGTATAGATTAGATTTCTGTTGGAGGTAATAGTGTCAGTTGAGGTTTTGAGGCTCTTATTACTTTCCCACTGAACTCTGTAAAAAGCTGTTTAAGCAAAAAAAGCCAGAAAAATTCCACATTGGGAAAAAAAAATAAAATTCTCAAAAACTAAAGAGAAGAAAAAAAAGAAAAAGAATTGTGACTTGCTTTTCAGAGAGGCACTTTTTACTTTCAGTGTACTAGACAAATTACAGGATGCAAAAGTAATTCGAGCAAATACTGTTCCTCACCCTTCTCCTAAGTATGATGAAATAAAATACAGAGGGGAAACAAAGCTGCAGACCTGCTCATTTTGACAACTAGACGCCTCTGGCCTGTGAATGGAATCTTTGCTGACTCTTTTGCAAAATAACTTGTATTTTCTCCATACTACCATTATTTTTACACTTTTGGTGGGGAGAGGGAAGTTTGAAATATCATAAAGTTGCTTGCATTTGGTTTACTCTCCTAGCAAAGACACAATGGCCAAATGAAGTTGATAGGCATTCTAAACAAGATATGGAATTTAGAATAATTTCAGTTCATTGAAAGGCTGGTGGTGTTTATACTGTGATGCTAAGACTTTTGTTACCCACGATCCCCCAAAACCTTTAGGGGAAACACTCTCTCTCTCTCTCTCTCTCTCTCTCTCTCTCTCTCTCTCTCTCTCTCTCTCTCTCTCTCTCTCTCTCTCACACACACACACACACACACACACCTCTTTATGAGACAATGTAAAGAGGTTGAAGGAGGGCACTTAAGGAGGAAAAAATTCTCTCAAAGTAAAAGCAAGAATCTGTTCTAGTGAAAAATCACCTAATTAATTCAGATAAAAACTTTGCCATTCCCTGTGCAACAGGAATATACGGTTAGCGGGTTTTATTATTTACATTAAAAATTACTTGTTCATGAAGTAAAGTCATAAATCAGTTTACCCTGAATGGAGTGAATTAACAAAATATTTCATCCAGCAGAGCATGTATATATTCGACTGGCCATTTTTTTGGAGCTTCTCTCTGATTTATGAAGTGAAAATTCTATCTTGTCTCCGGTGAGGCTTCACGTCACTTTCCGACATAGTTTTGGTCTTGGGGTATGCATGTGCTTTTGGCAGCTGGTGGTATCGCCCAGCCTGAATGGCCACTGCAGATGACAGAAAGGCATAACTCATTTCCATTTGGCAAAATAATCATTAACTTGAGCTCCTTGGTGTAAGATGTTTTGAAAACTAGACTTGGGCAGCTTGTATAACCCTGGTGTGCTGTTGAAACCCTTTGCAAAGGGCTGTTCTTGTTCTTGGAAGCTCCTGAGTCTGCTGATTTCAGTGTTGAGAGCCCAGTTTGGCAGGAACCCTGTTTACTCTTTAGTGCCTCTGGAGGCTGAGAACTTGACCCCTAAAATAATGCCAAGCTATTTTTAGGGGAAGGCCAAAGCAGCATTTTATTTTTTTGTTTTTTGTTTTTGGTGGTGGTGGGGAAGGGATTCTGGGACTGTTTTTGGTTGAAGATGTTTAGGGTGGAGACTCAAAGTTTGACTCTGCCATTATTGTTGGGATAGCAATTATAGAAGGAGAGAATAAACATTTATTTAGCATCAATTGTGTGCCAGGTACTGTGTTAAGTACTTTTTATAAGTATTATTATTTTTATTATGTATTTATTTAATAAATATAATATTATGATATGATTATTATGTTATTAAAAGTGTTATTATCTCATTTGATCTTCACAACCACCCTTTGAGATAGGTGTTATAATTATCTCTATTTTACAGTTGAGGAAACTGAGGCAAATAAAGAATAAGTGACTTACCCAGGGTCACACACCTGGTAATTCTTTGAAATCAAATTTGAACTCATTTTTTTTTCTGACTTTAGATCCTGTCCCTAAAGGGCTTTAGGAAATTACCTTGGTCATCTGTCTCATTTTACAGATATATAGATATGAAGCCCACCGATATGAAGTGAAATTATCTGAAGTCACACAGTAAGTCATGGCATTGCTGAAGCTAGAATTCTGATTTTCTGGCTGGAAGGAGGGCCAGGCTTCATTCTTTTCCACCAGGCATCAATAGTCTGAGAGATTTTGGGTCCTTTTTCTCAAAATCAGTCCTGGCAAGTATACTTGAATCAGCTGTGGAACTTGGCTGGTTCCTGTCTAGAAATGTGCTGCCCCCATTTATGGAGAATTTATAGTTTCTTTGTCTGAAAGAAGAGTGCTTAGGCTAAAGAATTTTCCTGTTAATAGGAGGTGGGTTGAGAAGAACAGGAAAATTGGGGCTTCTAGGAGAATCATTGATTCTAGAGCTAGAAGGGCTTTTCGAAATCATTTAACCCAACTTCTTCATTCCATGGATGAGAAAACCAAAGCTTAGAGTACAGGGCGCAGAGAAGATGCTTTATAGAGGTTTGTTGGGTGGGATTGAATTGAATTACTTTGCTCAAGGTCACACAGGGCTCAGATTCTCACCCAGATTCTTGGACTCCAAATCCAGCATTCCTCTAAGCTTGATTTGTTCTGTAGTTGCCAAATTCCAAACTGAAGGAGTTGGGTTCAGTCAGTTGGCAAGCATTTGTGAATGAATGAGCAGGGGTTGTTGGCTAGAAAAGCCAGAGAGACCCTGGTAATAGTCAGTCAGTAAACATTTATTAAGTACCAACTCCATGGTGGGCAGTGTGCCAAGTGCTGCAGATACAAATTCCCAAAAGAAAGACAGTCCCTCAGGGAGCGTATAATCCAACGGAAGAAGAAGTAATTAGAGCAGATGCTATATTATTCCTGTTGTACAGATGAAGAAACCAACACACGAAAAGATTACATCTCCATCCTTACCATTCCCAGTGCTGCCACCCTGGTTCACTGTCTCTCCTCTGGATTATTATACTAGACAGCCTCTGTGTAGGATCTCTATGAGGAAAATATCCAAAGGAAATCTTGTTCTCTGCTTGCTCCCTTTTTCATCATTTAAGCTTGATTTAGATTAATGAAGAGGGAGAGTTCAAGTGAAAAAATTTTCAGGACCAAATTCGGGGATAGTTACAGACTTTATAGGTATAAACATCTACCTGTCTTTGGGAGTGGAAGCATCTTGAATCTTAGGAGAACATTTTGTTCTGATCATTTTCAGCTTTGCCAGAGGCACTAGAAGATGGGAGTTAAGTTTGGTTGTTATTATGCCTAATGATTCCAGGAATTAGATGGGTTTATAAAACATGGGATGGGAGAGCAGGGTGTGGAGAGGAAAATCTAGTCTTTAAAACAGAAATGTATATGTGAACCACTTGCATGTGACTTTTAAGTTTGGGCTAATTTATTTAAATTTATTATTATTTTTTTAATTTTCAAAGTTTTTTTAAATAAAAAAAATGTTTGGGCTAATTGTTGATGACTCTTTGATTCAGCTTTTTATTGTTCCAGCATGGGGTTGTTTTATACCATCAACTTAAATATTCTGTTTGTGTTGCTGTGTGGCAGAGAGACATGGATTAGAACTCCAAGTGAATGAACGTTACACAGAAGGCCATGGAAGGTCCCATGGTGAAATGCATGGCCAACAAAGAACTTTAAAGAAGATTAGGAGTTAGAAACTCCATCAAGAAACTGTAGGATGAGAAGAGAAGACAGACTGCCGATGTAATAGGGGGTAGAGAAAACAGGTAAGAGGCTGGACAGAGCGACTGCCATGCTTGCAATGTCAGAAGAAAGGATGAAGATCTCCAACACATGAGTGAGCCTGCTCTAGTCATCGTTGGGGAGAATATCAGTAAAAGTTGTTCGGGGTGGAAAGGCAGAGTTAGATTAGAATCTGCAGTGCTGGTGGGAATTCCAAATCACTGAAATGATAGATTTAATTGAATATATATTTCTTTCTATGAGACCGGCAGTTTTTACAGTGTAGGATGGTGGGGGGCTGAAGAAAAGGGCTTCCTAATCTGTTTTTTTTTAATTTTTTAAAACCCTTACCTTCCATTGTAGAGTCAATGGCTCCAAGGCAGAAGAGGGGTAAGGGCTAAGCAATAGGGGTGAAGTGACTTGCCCAGGGTCACACAGCTAGAAGAGTCTGAGGACAGATTTGAACCTAGGACCTCTGGTCTCTAGACCTGGCTCTCAATTCACTGAGCCACCCAGCTGCTCCCCAATCTGCTTTTTAATTTAACTGTTACTTTGTATTGGCACTAACATACTGCTTAAAACAATAGGTTGTCCATCCTTCCCTCTCTTTTCCCTCCCCACCCTCCAACCCCCAGCATCTTAAAGCCAAAGATCAGGAAGAATGGCATGGTTCTAATAATGAAGAATGTATAAAATCCCAAAGCAGTCATTTGGTTATTAAGTCTCACTGCTTTCCCACTATTCTCTCCCTCTGGATCTCACCATTAGCCTTGTCATATGTTTGTAAAATGGCTCTAAGTGGACATATGCTGGTTATTGGTTATGTCCCTGTGGTTCTGCTCTGAGCTTCCTTAAATGACCAATAAGCCCTTCAGGGAATTTTCTGGACGCTCTCCTCTTCTGCCCTTTAGAAAAGACCCCTAAAATCATCTGTTCATCAGCTATCTTCTTCACATTTATAAGGATGTAGCCCGAGCGCCGGTCTTCATTTCTAACGCTAGGAATGTGATGGAACTATTTTCCCATGGCTGGGAGTCAGGAGGAGAGGGATCCATCCTTTCACAAAGGCTGGGAGCCCTTCTCCAAGGGGCTATTTTGTTAGGATGCGAGACAAGGCTAGGGAGGAGCGTTGGGTTCCTGGTGTGACTTTTCTTCTTCCCTGGTCTAAGGATGAATCATCCCTTGGAGGATCCAAGGAAGCAAGTGTTCACCGGAGAACGCCCCCTCCCCTTCCCCTGCCATGAGTTTAGAAATGAGGGCTAGATTTCCTTCACCTTATAACTGTTCAGTAAAGGAAAATTCTTTTTGCAGGATTATCTTGAGACATTGATCTGCCCTTGACGTTCCTTCAGCAAATCTACCGTTGATGGCAGTGCTTAGCAGGGTGACACATTTTGTCCCTTCCCAGGCTCCCCCCAGCCAGCCAAGGTTTGAAAAGAGTCCAGCGTATCCAGATGCCTTGCTATCTTTTTAAACTTGGCTTTCACCTTCAAAGACTAATAATTTATTATTGCGCGTTATGCCTCAGTTCTTTTCGATGACAATATATCATTTTTTAATGTTGGTAACTTGATTTTTTGTAATATCGAGACACATATAAATAGGAGAAAAAGAAAATGATAGCTAAGTACTTTTATGGATAGCAATCCGAATACTGTTCTTCATTCAATTCATCCAACATTTATCTGCATAAATTATGGTAGTTAAAGAAAGAAGAGCGGACTCGAAGTACACTTAAGGCCCCTTTTTATAGCAACATAAAACAGTGCAAAAATTACATTCATTACTTTTTAAAATATAGCAACTCTTTATTATCATTTTCATTCATTGAAAGTAAAATGTCTCACTTGTTAGCTAATGAAACATTGTTGGATTTTAAGGAGATCCTGTCTAATAGTGGGAGGGATACTAGAGGACTTGCCCATTATATTTTCTTTCTGTCCCTTGGCCCCCTGTTCTCAGTACATTACAGGGTATAAATGACCTTTAGGAAGGAACAAAGAATCGGCTTTATTATCAAAAAGGAATAACTTGCCATCTCTGTTTATTATTTTGTAAGATCTAAAGAGACTTTGAAATGCACAGGTTCCCCTTTTGAGGGTAGCAGAGGGGAGGCCAAGGCCACACAATGGGAAGAAAGCTTCCAGGCTTCCTTTTGTCAGCCTCCAGCCTCCCACCCCTCTTACACTTCTTTCTTTTTTCATTAAAAACAAAATTAAAAAGTAAATAAATAGAGAAGAGTTCATGACCTCTCCCTTTGCATTAGTTCCATAAGTAACCCTCCTGGTGACCAAAGAGAATTTCAAAGGATAAGAAACCAGGCTATGTAAGCCTCTGTGTTTCTTGAGTGGTTAGAGAAAGTTCCCTGCATAAACCAACCTCTAAGAATTATAGCCACCTAGGCTTAGAGTCAGAAGGGATCTCAGGGTTCTGGACCAGTCCACTCACTTTACAGATGAGCAACCTCGAGGTCCCACAAGTAGGAAGTGACAAAGGGATGGATATCCTCTGAATATGTTGGGGCTTTGGAATTATCTGTTCCCTCCCTTCTTGTGGCTTTAGGCTCTTGGAGCCTTCTACCTTTTTGTTCTTTGGTTGAATTGCTGTCTTCTCTTTCCCCTTCATCTCAAATAATTCTGTGTTGCTCTGTTTGGTTACATGTCACTCTGAATCTGGTCCTCAGAGGGCAGGAGGTGGTCAAATGTAATGGGTTCTTCTTTGTAGTCATAGATATGACCTGGAAGTCTGGAGGATCCTCTCTTTCTGCTACCTCCCTCTCCTCCATAGGCTCTCATGCTGACATGATTTAAATTCTTTGTTTTTTTTTAATCCTGTTTCCATTCTCTGGAGTCTCCCTCATATCTTAGGCTTCTTTTAGGACTTCTGATGACTTTTGGGAAAGAGAACCAGCATTTGTCCATCTTTTAGGAGATTTTTCTTCACTCTCTTTTTAGAGAGCTGAATTCAGTCTTCTTTGTCTTTTTCTCATGGAGACTTCCTCCTGTGCCTTTCATTTCCCCCATTCTTCTGCCCATTATCTAGGTCCATATGGAGGAGCTCTCTCATTTATGTCCTTTTCCTTTGAGAAATCTTGAAATATCCTGTGTGCTTTTTAGGTTGCTCTTTTGTGTGCAATCTTCTCTGGGATGATTACTCCACTCCCACCCCACCTGAAAACAAAACAAAACTATGAAAAGCATCTCTTGGATAAGCACTTAAAGGAGACCTGGAATGGAAGAACATTGGTCTTGGAGACAGAAGACTTATCCTACTGCTCTTACCACCTCTGTCACTTCTTTAAGCCTCAGTTTCTCACTCTGTAAAATGAAGGGGTTGGAATAGACCACCTCTGAAATCCCTTCCAACTCTAGCTTTATTATCTATATAATATAATAAAATTCAATGATCTTTGATTTCATTAGTATGGCTACTCCTTCTACCAAAGGAGACCTCATTGCCTACATTTTAAAGATTGTCATTGGGTTCTGTGTCCAGAGGCACCATCATGTATTAAATAAAGACTTAAACCTGGAATCAGGAAGGCATGGGTTCAAAACCTACCTCTGGTACTTATTAGATATATGACTCTGGAAAAGTCATTTAAGAACTTATCTGTACAATATGGGGGTGGAATTAGATGACCTTTGAAGTTCCTTTTACCTATAGATCTATGAACCTATGACATGTTGTAATTGAAAAAAAAATTATATCACTCAATGACCTAAGTTTTGGGGTTGAGCTTGTCCTAGTAGTCCATGATCTGGTCCATATTCTAAGTCTTCTGCGCAGGACCCTTCCGAGTTTGTGCTCTCTAGCAATATAAGCTTCAGGAATGTTGGATCACCTTCATACCACAAAGAGGCATCAAGATAATCTTTAGTAGATCTTTAATAATCTTATAATAAATTATTTTACTTGTACATTGTTCAGCAGAGTGCATGTGAGATGGAGTCTTCCCAGCTTTTTGTAAATGCCTTGTTTTTTTTTTAGACAATAGAAGGAGAAGAATCACTCTGACAAACAGAAGAAGGCTCGGTGTAGATTTTTAAGCAAGTGACAACTCTTGTGATTGAAAGTTTTTCTTTTGAAAAGCCACATCCTCTTCCCACCCCCCTCCCCAGGCCATTATCCCTCTGCAGAAACCATCCATCCTCATCCTTGTAGCTGTCTCTCTCTCTCTCTTTCTTTAAACTCTTAACTTCCATCTAAGAAATAATACTTTGTATTGGTTCCAAAGCAAAAAAGTGATAAGGGCTAGGCAATGAGGGTTAAGTGACTTGCTCACATGACTATCAAGTATCTGAGGCCAGAATTGAACCCCAAACTTCCTGTCTCTCAGCCCAGCTCTCACACCACTGAGCCACCCAGCTGCTTCCATAGCTCTCTCTTCTTGAAGGCTGGCATGGACTTTCTTCTTTGCAGTTGTACCATGACTACTCCATATGCTGCTTGTGGGATAGAGTGTCTTTTATGTCTTTCCATACATGTGAACACAGCAGTTGTTGTTGAGTTCACACATTACTTTTAGATCAAACATAATAAAGAAAGATCTTAACTTTTTAATTTGAATCCTTTTTGTTATGAATTAGTATGGATGTATTAAAAATCAGACCTCAAGTTTATGTTCTTTATTATCATTAAAATAGCAACAATAATGCTTTGACATAACTCTTTAAGATTTTCCAAAATGTTATTATTTCCATTTTACAGATGGAGAATTTGAGATGCAGAGAGGTTAGGGTCTTGGCCATGAAAAAGGCAGGATTCCAAGCCAGAAACCTGTGACTCCAAGTTCGACATTCTCTCCACCATCCTGGGATGTGACCCTTGAGTCATGGACCCCAATTGCAGCCTGATGACTTGGTGATTTGTCCAGTTTCACCCAGTCACAAGAATTACTTATCCTTTTTCCTGTATTGAGGCTGGTTCTATAGCCACAGTATTATGCTGTCTTGAGTCTATATAGGACCCTGGTATACTTATGCCATTTCTCCCTAGGCAATTGATAAATAGTGATAATTAACCCTTATTAAGTGCCTAAGGAGAAAGGGCATGATATCAGGATCATTATACAGACAGACTTTAGGAGTTCCTAATATGGAAGAACTGTGAATATAGACCCTCTGAGCTGTATATCCCTTACAGTTTTAAAACTCTAGATTTTGTTGCTTAAAAATTATAAATTGTGAACATGAATGGCTAAAACATGAAGATCAAGGGGAAGTGAATCTTTATTTTATCTTTGAATTTAAGCCCTTGTGGGTATGGCAACAGAATGGGTTGGGATTATAAGAGTCTTCTGGACCAATGAGATAGTGCAGTGGATAGAGATCTGGATCTAGTTAAGAATACTCATCTCTGTGAGTTCAAATCTGATCTCAGTCACATATTAGCTGATCAAGTCATTTAGCCTTGTTTGCCTTAGTTTCCTCATCTGTAAAATGAGCTAGAGAAAGAAATAGCAGATCACTACAGTAACTTTGCCAAAAAAATCCCAAACAGGGACATGGAGAGTCAGACATGACTAAAATGACTGAATAGCATTTAGTAAATAAATAAAATATAAATAGTAAATAAATAAATTTAATATATAAGTAAATATAAATAACTAAAAAGGGTTGAATAGGATTAGTTTGTGGGCAATCCATATTTTTTCACTTTTTTTCATGCCTGTCACCCTTTCCTTCCTTCTTTCTCCTTTGATCTTCTCCTTTTTCCTTTTCTAAAGTGCCATCTTCTGTTTACTTCCTCCTCATTTCCATTTCTGAAAGGCTTCCCTAGTCCCCATTCTATGTGTCCCTCTCCTCTGTGGCAGGTGGCACAGGACAGTAAGTCAGAGGACTTGAACTCAATTCTTGGATCTTCTATTTTCTACCTTCACGACCTTGAGCAAGTTTTCCAACCTTACTTGGTCTCAGTTTCCCTGTTTGTTAAATGAGATGTTTGCATGAGGTAACATTTAAGTTCCATTCCCCATTTGTGATCCTCTTTTCCCATTTTAACCATCTTTTTTTTCTGCATTGTTCCAAAGGTTCATAGAATGGTAGAGGTAGAGGGGACCTTCAAGAATTTTAATAAGGAAATGAATAATAATAGCATTTATGCAGCATTTTAAAGTTTGTAAAGCAATTTTCAAATATTATATCATTTTATTCTCACAACCCTGGAAGGCGGGTGCTATTATTATTCTCATTTTTCATGTGAAAAAACTGAGGCAGACAAGGGTTAAGTGATTTGCCTAGGTCTACTCGAGTCTCCAATGAGTACTCTGTCTAGTCCTCAGAGACCATTTATATTGTCTCTTCTTTTCATAGATTAAGAAACTGAGGTCCATGGAAGTGAAGTGACTTAGCAAAGGTTACCCAAGCTGTAGGTACTGGATTTGAACCCTTCCAGAGCTAATAGTTTTTTTTTTTTTTTTACTATACTATGCTGCTTCCCATGGAAGTACCACAGTAGTGGTGCCATGACATCCAAACTTGCCAGTCTCTTTCTCACTCCAGGTCCATGACAGAGAGCATTAGTAATTTACCTGAATAATGGTTGCTATGTAGCTGAGCTCTGCTTTGCTATTTCTCAGGGAAAGGATTGGAAAACCTTGGCTGCTGGCTTGTTTTTTTTTCTTTTTTTCTTCCTCCCTCCCAACCAGGAGTGTAAGTTTTTAAAGAAGATATTTTGCCAAGCCATTTATTTCATTTGATTAAGCCATTAGAAAAGATTAGAGGTGTCTTTAGTTCTGGAGATAAGTTTAACAGGGAAAGGATTTCAGAAACATCTGGGCATCATGCAGAACACCTTTCTGGTCCCTTATCTTTAAATGCAGCTGTTTGTATTTTTTTTAATATATAACAGATAAGAGTGATAAGGTGAAATAGCATGTTTGAAAGCTCCAATTTCTGATATCTCATGCAGGTTCCTCTCAGTGCTTTCCTTCAGGTATATAAATATAAGGGGAACCTAGAGTTTTGCTTTTATATTTTCTTTTTCTTTTTTCCCCTTGTAGAACATTATCTGCACCACAATGTGTCATCACCTAGCAATTGAACATAGCCGCTCTGAGCCCTGGGCCTGAAAAAGAGGCTATCCCTTAACCAGGCATCACTGCTGGGGAGAACTCTATTTTACTGTATTCTTAAATGCAGAGTTGTAGATTACCGTCTAGAAAGGGGATTCTTTTAAGACAAGAAAAGATGGAGTTGTGTGGGGAGGGTTTCCTTGACTTTCCACCCTCTCACTTTTCTTAATTGAGAAGCTACAGAGAAATCAGGTTAGATACATTAAGTAATCCTGGAACTGAAGGCCCCCTGTCCTTTTTTAGAGTGATCTGACAGTTAAATGTTGATAGTTATGGAGGCTTGTGTTACGCATACAAGCAAGCCATAAATCTGATTAAATGATGTTGAGAGTGGATTGTCTCTATTTTAAATTTTTAAAAAAGTTTTAATGATGCCATTTGTTTTGACATCATAGTCATTTTCAGGAAATACCTCTTTCATCTTCTCCAAATGGAACTCTCCCTTGTAACAATAAAATCAGTTAAACTAAAACACCCATCTTGTTCTACAAGAATTGTTTTGTTTTGTTTTTCAATATGGGGATGGAGGAAGGAGCAGGGAGAGGAGACAGATTTTTGTTAATTAAAAAAAATTAACTTGATTAAAAAATTTTAAATAAAACTCCCAGTAGGGTAACCATGCTTGACAACATCCTGTCCCAATTGTCCCCCACTTCTCTGCTGATAGAAGAGACATTTTTCATTACCTATTCATAATCTAGTTGTGTTGCTGGTTTTTCATTTGCTCCAGGTTTGGCTTCCAGATGGTCATCTTTTCACTTATATTATAATCATTGTGGATATTGTTAACTTAGTTCTCCTTATTTTACTCAGCATCTATTCATGGAAATCTTCCCATGTTTCTCTGAAATTCCTCATTAATCATTTCTCCTTGTGCAGCAACATTTTATTATATTCATAGTCTATATTTTTTTATCCATTCCTCATGTGATGGGGTACCCAGTTTGTTTCAAATTCTTTGCTACCACATCAAAGACCAAGTGTGCTGTTGCCCTAGTCATTTACTGCTCTTAGTTTAAACCTTTTCCACCTCTTTTCTAGTTTATTGCAATAGCTTCCCAGTTGACCTACTTTTAACTCTCATTTTGCATATAAAGAAACTGAGGTAGACAAAGGTTAAGTGATTTTCCCAGGGTCACCTAGATAGTAAATATCTGAGGCTAGGTTTGAACTCAGCTCTTCCTGAGTCTTCATCTAAGGCTCTATCCAGGGAAAAGCATCCCCAGAATCTAGCCTCTGTATTCTGCAATAGTAGGTGCTTAATAGACGCTTCCTTATTGAATTGTTACAGTTAGCACTTAAACCCTTGAAAGGATAGTTAAAGAACTGTTGAATCATCCTTTCTATTTGGTTTCAAAGGATTATCAGTTGTTAATTTAAATAAAGCTTTTTATTAATTAGAGTATAAACTCCTAGCAAGTAGGGATTGTTTCATTTTTTGTATTTGTATCTCTGATGTCTAGCAGAGTACTTCATACATAGTAGGTGTTTAATAGGTCTTCATTGATTGATTGATGACTGGTACCAGTCTATGAAAGCATTGGTAGAAACTTCTGTCAGTATTATGAAATGCATAAGCAAAAAGATTCACAAGAACTCAAGAAAAATTAAAATGTAAAATTCAAATCATGGATACTATGTCCCTTAAAGCAGAATGTTTCACTTAGAATCACAAATTGATTAACTGAACAACAGATGTGTGTGTGTGTGTGTGTGTGTGTGTGTGTGTGTGTATAACCTTAATTCATTAATTTGCTAACTATTGCTCTTTTCAAGGATATTAGATAAGGATTCTTTTAACAATAACATATATATTACTAATGTGTTTCATGGCACCTCTTTTTAATTTTTAAATTTTTATTTAGAATATTTTTCTCTGGTTACATGATTCATAATCCCCCCTCCCAAGGCCAACAAGCAATTTCATTGGGTTAGACATTTATCATTGTTCAAAACCTATTTCCATGTTATTCATATCTGCGGTAGAGTGATTCTTTAACATCAAAACCCTAATCAGATCCCCACTGCAATATGTGTTGAGCATATATTTTTATATTTCATTTCTGGTTCCACAGTTCTTTCTCTGGATGTGGATAGCATTCTTTCTCCCAAGTTCCTCTGGATTATCCTGGATCATTGCATTGCTGCTGGTAGAAAAGTCTATTACATTAGATTGTGCCATTATGTTATCAGTTTCTGTGTACAATGTACTGGTTCTGCTCATTTCACTCTGCATCAATTCCTGGAAGTCTTTCCAGTTCACATGGAATTCCTCCATTTCTTTATTCCTTTCTGCACAATAATATTTCATCACCAACATATACCACAATTTATTCAGCCATTTCCCAATTGATGGACACCCCCTCATTTTCCATTTTTTTTTTGCCACCACAAAGAGTGCAGCTACAAATGATTTTGTACAAGTCTTTTTTCTTATTATCTCTTTGGGGTACAAACACAGGAGTGTATGGCAGGATCAAAGGGCACACAGTCTTTTAAAGCCCTTTATGCATAATTCCAAATTGCCCTCTAGAATGGTTGGATCAATTCACAATTCCACCAGTAGTGTCCCAATTTTGCCATATATCAATTTCTGTTGCTGCCATTTTGGCCAGTCTGCTAGGTATGAGGTGGTACCACAGAGTTGTTTTAATTTGCATTTCTATAATAAGGAGGGATTGAGAACACTTTTTTATGTGCTTATTGATAGTTTTTATTTTATCATGTGAAAACTGCCTATTCGTGTCCTTTGAACATTTGTTGATTGGGGAATGAATTGATTTTTTGTAGATTTGACTTAGTTCCTTATATATTTGGGAAATTTAACCTTTATCAGAGAGTTTTCTTATAAAAATTTGTTTCTTTCCTTCTAATATTAGTTGTATTGGTTTTGTTTGTACCAAACCTTTTTAATTTGATATACTCAAAGTCACTCATTTTGCATTTTGCAATGTTCTCTATCTCTTGCTTGTTCTTAAATTCCTTCCTTTCCAACAGATCTGACAGGTATACTAATCTATGTTCACTTTATTTATGATTTCACTCTTTTGAGTTTTGTTGGAAATATTTAGAAATGCTAATGATTTATGTGGGTTTATTTTGTACCCTGCAACTTTACTAAAATTGTTAATTATTTTCACTAGCCTTTTAGATGATTTTCTGGGATTCTTTAAATAGACCATCATAACCTCTGCAAAGAAGATAGTTTAGTCTCCTTATTGCCTACTTTAATCGCTTCAATTTCTTTTTCTTCTCTAATTGCTACTGCTAGAGTTTCTAGTGATAATGACCATCCTTGCTTTACTCCTGATCTTATTGGTAAGGCTTCTAACTTGTCCCCATTGCAGATGATACTTGCTGATGGTTTTAAATATATACTGTTTATTATTTTGAGAAATGGCCCTTCTGTTTATTCCTATACTTTCTAGTGTTTTCAATAGGAATGGGTGTTGTATTTTGTCAAAGGCCTTTTCTGCATCTATGGAGATAATCATGTGGTTTTTGTTGGTTTGAGCATTGATATGGTTACTTATGTGGATGGTTTTTCTAATATTAAACCATCCTTGCATTCCTAGTATAAATCCCACCTGATCATAGTAAATAATCCTTGTGATCATTTGTTGGAGTCTTTTTGCTAGTATTCTATTTAAGATTTTTGCATCTATATTCATTAAGGAGATTGGTCTGTAGTTTTCTTTCTATTTTTGGTCTGTCTGACTTTGAAATCAGTACCATATTTGTTTGATAAAAGGAATTTGGTAAAACTCCTTCTTTGTTTATTTTGTCAAATAATTTGTTTAGTATTGGGATTAGCTGTTCTTTAAATGTTTGATAGAATTCACTTGTGAATCCATCTGGCCCTGGGGATTTTTTCATAGGAAGTTCCTTGATGGTTTGTTCAATTTCTTTTTCTGAGATGGGATTGTTTAAGAATTCTATTTCCTCTTTTGTTAATCTGGCAAATTTATATTTTTGTAAATAGTCACCTATTTCACCTAGATTGTCATATTTATTGCCATATAACTGATCAAAGTAGTTCTTAATAATTACCTTAATTTTCTCATCATTAGAGGTGAGATTTCCTCTTTCATCTTTGATACTGTTAATTTGATTTTCTTCTTTATTTTTTAAATTAAACTGACTAGTACTTTATCATTTTATTTGTTTTTTCAAAGTACCAGCTCCTATTCTTATTTATTAGTTCAATAGTTCTTTTACTTTCAATTTGATTAATTTCTCCTTTAATTTGTAGGATTTCCAATTTAGTTTTTATCTGGGGATTTTAAATTTGTTATTTTTCTAATTTTTTAAGTTGCAAGCCCAATTCATTGACCTCCACCATCTCTATTTTCTTGGTATAGGCACTCAGTGATATAAATTTCTTCTGAGTACTGCTTTGGCTCTATCCCATAGGTTTTGGTATGATGTCTCCTCATTGTCATTCTCTTTAGTAAATTCTATAATTGTTTCTATGATTTCTTCTTTCACTCACTGGTTTTGAATTATTAGATTATTGAGTTTCCAATTAATTTTAAATTTGCCTTTCCATGGACCCTTTCTAATTATAATTTTTTATCACATTATGATCTGAAAAAGTGGCATTTATTATTTCCGCTTTTCTGCATAACTTTGTAATATTTCTATTCCCTAGTACATGGTCAGTCTTTGTATATGTATCATATACTGCTGAGAAGATGGTATATTCCTTTTAATCTGTGTTCAGTTTTCTCCAGATGTCTATTAACTCTAATTTTTCTAGCATTTCTTACTTCCCTTATTTCTTTCTTACTTATTTATTTTTTGGTTCAATTTATCTAGAGCTGAAAGAGGAAGATTAAGATCTCCCATTAGTATGGTCTTACTGTCTATTTCCTCCTTGGGTTCCTTCAATTTTTCCTTTTAAAATCTAAATACTAAACCACATTTGGTGCATAAATGCTTAGCAATGATATCACTTTATTGTTTATAGTACCTTTTAGCAAAATATAATTTCCTTCCTTATCTCTTTTAATCAGGTCAATTTCTACTTTGGCTTTGTCTTGTATCATGATTGCTACTACTGGTTTATTTACTTTAGAAGATGTATAATATATTCTGCTCCAGCATTTTACTTTGAATCTGCGTGTGTCACCTTGTCTCAAGGCGCCATATACATATATTTACATCATATACATCACATTATCATAATCAGCTTACTTTTCCACCCTCTTTCTGAGTAAATTCCTTCTATCTTCTCTACTACTGAGAGTAATTTTTGAGAATTATAGAAATCCTCTTTCCATGTAGACATATAGACATTTTTACTGTAATGAATCCCTTAAATTTTCTCTTTCTTATTTACCTTTTTGGGCTTCTCTTGTGTCTTGTATTTGACCTTCAAATTTTTTGTTTTGATCTGGTTTCTCCCTCAGGTATGCTTGAAAATCTTCTCTCTTATTGAATGACCATTCCTCCCCCCCCCCCCCACCCCCCGAAAGAGTATACTCAGTTTTGTTGGTTAGGTGGCTCTTGGTTGTAATCCCAAATCTTTTGCCTTTCCGAAAATCATATTCCATGCCTTCTGATCATTTAATGTAGAAGCTACTAGGTCCTGAATGATCCTGATTATAGCTCCATGGTTTTTGAATACTTTCTTTCTGACTGCTTGAAATACTTTTTCCTTGACTTGGTGGTTCTTGAATTTGGCTATTACATTCCTGGAAGTTGTCAATTAAGGATTTCTTTCTGGAGGCAATCTGTGAATTCTTTTAATTTCAATTTTATTTTCTTGTTCAAGGATCTCTTGGCATTTATCTTTGATAATTTCTTGTAATATGATATCCAAGATTTTTTTCTTCATCATGGCTTTCAGGTGATCCAATAATCCTCAGATTATCTCTCCTGGATCTATTTTCTAGGTCTGTTGTTTTTTTCAATATTTCATGTTTTCCTCTGTTTTTTTTTTATCTTTATTGTTTCTTGATTTCTTATGAACTCATTGGTTTCTAGATGGTCAACTCTGATTTTTAAGGCTTGGTTGTCCTCTCAGTTTTTGGTTCTCCTTTTTCAATTGGCCCATTTCTTCTTGCATCACTTTCATTTCTCTTCCCCACTTTTCTTCAGCTTCTAATAATTGGGGTTTGGAGTCTTTTTTGAGCTCTTCCATAATCTGTGTCCCATCCATATTTTTCTTTTGGACTTTGGGTGTGTTTCCATTGCTTTTGCTGTCCCTCTCTGTGTCTGTACCTTGTTCTTTGTCTCCATAAAAAGTCTTTAGAGTTATGTGTTTTTTGATTGTTTGCTCATTTTCCCTATGTAATTACAGGTAGGCTCTGTTTTCTGGGAAGTTGGGGTACCCTCTTAAATTTTAGTCCTTCATTGATGTTATTTTCAGCTTATTTTCTGGGTTGTTACTAGTTTACCAGATGGTCTGAAAAAAATTTTTTTAACAATATCTCAAATAGAAAACTGAGCCAAATTTACAAGAATACAAAGCATTCCTCAGTTGATAAATGATCAAAGGGATATGAATATACCACTTTCAGATGGAGAAATCAAGGCTATATAATCACATGAAAATGCTCTAAAATGCTCTTTTTTAGAGAAATGAACAATAAAAACAACCCTGAGGTACCCCTTATACTTATCATACTTGTCATATTTGGCTAATATGTCAGAAAAGGAAAATAATAATTTGCTGGATGGGATGTGGCAAAAGTGGGATACTAATGCACTGCTGGTGAAGCTGTGAATTGATCTAGTCATTCTGGAAAGTGGTTTGGGACCATGTCCAAAGAGCTTTAAAACAACTGTGCAGAGCCTTTGTTTCAGCAGTCAATTGATCTACTAGATCTGTATCCTGAAGAGATTTTTTAAAAGGGGAAAAGGATCTATTTGTACAAAAATTTTTATAATCATCTCTTTTGGTGATGGCAAAGAATTGGGAAGTGAAGGGATTGCCATCAATTGGGTAATGGCCAAACAAATTGTGGTATGTGATTGTAATGGAGAACTACTCTGCTATGAGAAATGACATGAAGGATGATTTAAGAAAGACCTGGAAAGACCTGCATGAACTGATGCAAAATGAAGTGAGCAGAACCAGGAGGACATTGTACATAGTAATAGCAATATTATGAACATTTATGAATGACTTCGCTCTTCCTAGCAATACAATGCTCCAATAAAATCCATAAGGACTTGATGAAAAATGCCATCTGCCTCCAGAGAAAAAATGAATAGTCTGAATGTAGACTGAGATATACTATATTTCATTTTATTTCTTTACTTTTTTTCACTTGTTCTAATTCTCTTTCATAAAAGGACTAATTTGGAAAGATATTTTATACTATTACACATATAAATTCTATATCAGAATGCTTGCCTAACTAGAAGTAGGGAGTATAGGGAGGAAAGTAAGAATTTGACTCAAACTTAAAGAAATGAAGGCTAAAAATTGTTTTTTCATGTAATTGAGTTAAAAAATAAAATTTTAATGAATGAGAAAAAATTACTGTAAAAGCATATAGCTTAGGAAATCCTGTTTCATCTATCCTACTGATATACCAGCTTTATCTCAAAATAGTTTGTTCATTACACACAAGTTAGAAAATGATTTGTTTGAGGATAATGAAAAATGATGCTGTTTTTAGTTGTGTTGGTTTTTAGATGTGTCTTCATGCCTTTCATCTTAGCTTAGCTAGTATTGAGCAACTAGGGTGTAGGCTTGGTGACAAGAAGATATTTGTCCAAATCTCATCATAAATACTTACCAAGTATGTGACAGTGATCAATTTACTTGACCTCTTTGAGTATTGGGTTATTTGTCTATAGAATAAAGAGGTTGGGCTTGGCGGCCATTAAAGTTCTCTCCAGGTATAGATCTGTTATTCAACTATTCTTGGCATGTATGCCTAGGAGTTGGATCTCTGGGTCCTTGGGTCACTTATTTGAGTCACTTGGATCACACAATTCTAAATTAACCAATCAGAATGGCTGAATCAATCCATATTTCCAGCAACAGTGTATAAGAGTGCCTCTCCCTTCCATTTCTACAACCTGTCCAGTATTGGCATTCTCAACTTAAAAACCCATCTTTTTACATGTCTTATTCTTCCAGTCTTGACACTTGGCTGTAAATCATGGAGTACCCTAATCTCTAAAGAATCAAAATGAAGGCACAGTGATTTGGGCAACGGAGAGGTGCAAGTTGAGAGAATATACATTCTTCCATTTGAACAATGGTAAATCAATGGCACCAAAGATATTGTCAAAGAAGTAAGTGAAAACAGAGATGGGGGTAGTTACGTTATGAGAGTGAGAGATAAAAGATATATAGTGTTTCATTAGCAGTGAGGAAGATCCGTAGCATATTAAATCAAACCACTATAGAGGATTTCTATGAATTAGAGTTGCATAGGATAGGAAGACCCAATTGGTTGTGAACTACCTTTCTTTGTATCTTTGATGCTTAGTGCTTGACATATAGCAAGTGCTTAATAAATGCTTTTTAACTAAATAGTAAGAGTGTCTTTATTGGTGAGGCCACAGATAAATTGAAAGATTGAAGATACTTCAGTTTGATTTCATTTCTGTGGACTTTAATCCTATTCAGAAATTGTTTCCTACTCTGTGTGGACACAGTTCACAAATTTGTTCCTTTTGACCACAGGTTGCATAAAATTTCTGCTCTGTAACTACTCTGACTTCTCTGGATCCTGCCTTGAGTCTTTTTGGGTGGAGGTGGAGATGGAAGCAGTAAATTTCTCCATCTAGCCCTAAATAATTCTCCTTTGGGCCCCAAGCCATTATGCACCACTGACTGGTTCTTCAATATCCTTCACTCTTTCTACAAGGCTTATCCTTCTTTCCAGCCCATTTCTCTCTGCCCTGTTTGGTTTCAGCTGTGTGCTGGTAAATGTTTAACAAGCAGCACTCTGGAGGGAAAAACATAGGTATAACACACTTTTAAAATTTCATCTGCATTGTTAACATTTTGTCCATCTCTTTCTTTGGTTTAGACAAGTAGTGCTTGCCAGTTTCTGAGGTGTGAATCTCACACTGAAATTTTAACAATCATCTCTCGTAAAAGCTGGTTCCAGCACACCCTGTTTACTAGGTGAAGTTATTAAGGCTGGTTCTAAACTAGGCTTCACCATCTGTTCTAAGTTGATATCTCAGCTTCGCCTGCTCAGTGATCAGATGACCTTGTTGATGGATGCCATCTTTCTTTAGAACTTGGCTGCATCATATCACTTCTCTTTGATAGTATTAGATTTCACATTCTTTCCTCGGTCAAGGGTCCACTTTCCCATCTGAGCCACCCACAAAGTTCTTGTTGCCCATCTGAAGGATATCTCTTGCCTCTATTCATTTGCTGATTATGGGTGATGGATATACTTTGAGCCTATTGAATGGTCAAACCTTTCTTAGCTTAGGTTGATTGCTCTTTCCAGGTTCCCAGCCTCCTTTTGATGATTCATCACTCAAGCTCCACCTCTCTCTTTTTCTCTGTGAGTGGCTTTCCATGATTCTATCCTTATACTTTTATAATAGCAAAAATATTTCAGATGTCTATTAAGAGAGACAGGAATCATTCTTACCCTGGGCATTTCTTCATCTTCCCATTCATTACTTCCTCTCCAGTACACTTCCCTCATACATTTAGCCCAAGCCTGAAGAAGCTTGATTTGGCTTTGAAAATGTCAGTTTTCCTCATGATGTTGCCAGCTTCTCCCTAACCAATATTTATTGCATTGGAGTCGCTAGTAAAAATACTGTAGCATAGTAATTTTTAATTTCCCCAGATTTATGATGAGAATCAAAAGGAAAGTCATGCCCCAGTACCACACAGAAGTTCATATTTATGGACTTAAATTTTTTAACATTGGAAAGAATTCAGAACTACCAAAAATACTATTAAATATTAATAGCATGGATTTCTTATGTTACTCTTGGAATAGTACCTTAAAACAAGGCAAACCATGCTAAAAATTGGATTACCACCCTCATTCCTAATGAAATTTTTGTGTTGGTGGCCTTCAGTCTCTATTTGTTCAACACTGAATAGACCTCTAGACTTAAGAGTCAAGAAGGACTGAATTTGAATTTTGCCTAGACTTTTACTGGCTGAGTGGCCCAGGACAAGTCATGTAACCTCATTCAGCCTCAGCTTCCTCATCTGTAAAGTAAGAATAATAATAGTAATTATCTTAAAAGGTCATTTTGAGGATCATATGAAATAATCAATGGAAACTTTGCCAACTTTAAAACGATGGATTCCAAAATAACTGTTATTATTATTAAAACAAGAATAGATGCACAATATCCTTTTCTTTGTCATAGTCTTAATTTAGTGGCAATCTCAGATGTCTTTTTCTTGGGCCAGTCTAATGATTCAGCAGGTTCAATTTAGCCAAGACCTATTTAGTTCCTCCTATGTGCAAGGCAGTATGTTTGATGTCAGATTAAAATGATTAAATTCAGGCTCTTGTTTTAGTGGAAACAATGCTTCCAAAGCCAGGTGTTTATCCCCCAAAGCCAGACTTTGATATTAAAAGTTCCCATTTGTACTTGACCTGAAACAGTCATTGATCTAATGCTTTGTTGCCCCTCAATACAGGAAAAATCCAGGAGAAACAGATTATATCAAAATAGCAATAATTCTGAACCAAGGCAGTTTTATTCAATCATTGCCATGCTAAGAAGGAGCCTAGCAATCTCTCCTGGTGCCTAAATAATCTTTTGCATGCAGTAGGTGCTTAAGGAAGAGGAGCTAGGTTGTTCAGTGGATAGAACACTGGGCCTGGAGTCAGGAAGAGTCTTCTTCCTGAGTTCAAATCTGACCTTGGATTTACTAGCTTATGTAACCCTGGGCAAGTCACTTAATTCTGTTTGCCTGGGCTTCTTTATCTATAAAATGAGCTAGAGAAGGAAAAGGCCAACCACTCCAGTATCTTTGCCAAGAAAATCCCAAATGGAGTTAGGAAGAGTTGGACATGACTAAACAGATACTGAAGGAATATTCATTAAATATTGTCTAATTTGAAGAGATAAGACCTGGATTTGAATCCTGGATCTACTATACTAGGGTCACTGAGGATCCTGGCAAATTATTTAATCTCTATGGATCTCATTATCCCTCTTTGTCAAATGAAGGTGTTGGATTAGATGATGTCTAAGACATCTTCTACATTTAAATTCTATGAACCAGTCCAATAAATTTAAGCAATTTCTCGATGAGGAAGCTTGGATGTATTTATCTATTGGCAGAAGGCCTTAGCCTTAAAACTGGAAATTCTTTGATAGGAACCTGAGACTCTAAGTTTGTGTGGAATGGTAAAATCCAATATAGATTCCAAATTTCTTTGATAAACCTGTTTTAGGGTCATTGCACTTACTTTCTGGTCTTATGACCTTTGGAAAACCATGCAATCTCTGCACTTCAATTTTTTCTTCTGTAAAATGGGAATAATAATACTACTTTTCAGAGTTGTCAGAATCAAATGAGATAATCTATACAAATATCAAAGTACTTTAGAAATGTCTGTGATTATCATCATCTATTTCTTTGTATCCTTTCAAGAGAGTTTGGTTAGAAATTGTCCTAGGGTGAGATTCTCTCCTGCTACTCATTGATATTTCAAGTGCTACAGATTATTGTTGTTATTATCATTAGGAAAATAGCAATAATAATGCTTTTACCATCTCTGTAAAGGTGTTGGGAGGAAAATCAGTTTGAAAATCCTCAAACACTAAATAAACATGATATATCATTATTTAATATGAGCCAGTTTATTTTACTGATGGGTTGGATAGTTCTGTAGCATCCCCAATAGTGGTATCAATTGTATTATTAATAAAATTTACCTGTTTATGTTTCCTCTGGAAGACTTTGTTGTTGGTCTTATTTTTGTGGAGTAATTTGATTTTTTTATTAACATAAGTAATAGAAGAGTTTAGCAACTGGGTACTCAGCAGACAGGCTGTCTGTTTGCTGTTCTCCGTTTACTTTTCTCTTGTTAAAATCATCAAAATGTTGACAGCTGCATAACTCTTTTTAAGGCATTCACATCCTGACAGATATTACAGATATTTGTCATTTTACTTACAGTAAGTGACAGCTAAAATTAGCTTTATGCCATATTGGAGGAGAGCTCGGATGTAGTGAGTCCAGTCAAATTTGTCTTGTGTTCCTCTAATGTACAAGTGATTTCAGGCAGTTATTAAGGACTGAGCACTGTAACGATATGGGGAAGTTCTGGGGATCTGGGGTTTCTCAGGTACCTAGTAGAATAGAGATGAAGCTGACAACAATAATATAATTTTTGAATTCGAAGTTTTCTCCACATGCCTCCTTCTTCCAGCTTCTCTTACAGCCATTCGTAGGTAAAACAGAAGTTATAGAATTTTAGAACTTGAAGGAATTTTGGAGGTCATATGGATTATTAACTGGTTACCCATTTAACAGATTATGAGATTGAACTCTGAGAATGTTGTATAAAGCAACACTTGGCAAAGCGGGTACTCCAAGCTAGGACTCCTGACTTCTGAACTGGTGCTCATCCCAGTCAGATTTTAAGCTTTTGGAGGGTAGAGATTGTTTCATCCTTTATATTTATATCCTTGGTGCCTAGCACAGTGCCTGACCCTTACTAGGCTCTTAAACACTTATTACTTGCTTGATTAAAATCAGCATCTGATATAGTGCCTATCTCATAGGTACTTAATAAATAATCAATTTATTAAGTACCTTCTCTGTGCCAAACACAATGCTAGGGGCTCCAAAAGACAAAAGGAAAACCATCTCTGCCCTTAATTCATTAGATTGTAAGCTCCTTGCAGGCAGAGATGGTCTTTTGTCTGCTTTTATATACTCAGCCCTGGCACTTTAATAGGCATTTAATAAATGTTTAGTGACAGACCACAAGGGACTCATTCTTGGATGAGGTGACAAATATCCTTATGTAAGTATTTATACGGCACATACAAAGCACATAAAGGTTCAATGCTCCGTTGAACTCAAAGTTTGTTCGGAGATGAGAGCCCTCAGGTGGAGCTTGAATGGAGCCTTCAGGGGAACCAGAAGTGTTCAACCGGGTCAACTTGAATCCAGTGCAAAACACATGTGGGAGGAGATGCTCCATTTTCAGTTTAGCCTCTATGTTCATACACATTCTCATCCTGAGTTGATTTGTATTTCCAAATGGTTTTTCCAAGGGTATAGAACATACCTAATCCTGTTAGTGGACCATGATGTTGATTCATTCTTGAGCGTGGGTTAAGCAAATATCTGAAGTTCATCCCTGGGGTACAGTTATGAGCCTTTAGAGAAAAAAAATTGGTTTGGGGTCCTTGAATAGCCTTTCTTGTATGTACTTATCTAACGTTTCTAGCAGATGGGGAGGTGAATTCAGTGAGTTTCTGAAAACTCTTTCCAGGAGTTTAGCCTGTGAAGGTCAGGTCCAGCCTATTGTGTAGGATTTTGTCCACCATATAAGTGTATACAGATCTTGATTTGCTCTTTGACTCTGGCATGTGTTTTAGGACACCTTTGATTTCTAGGGTGAATGTCTATAAGACAGACTTATTTTATAATTTAAAAATAATCAGGTAACAATTTGGGAATAAGCCATATTGCCACACACAGATTTAAATAAACATTTAGATGTTGCCTTACCAGAGTCATCTTTTTGATTAAATATTTCTCCAGAGAATGATTTCCTCATCCTTTTATTCATTCTACCTTCTTAGCCTGTTTAAATCATAATTTAAGACCCATTCCCAATCCTACCCCCTTTTAGAACTTTCCTTGATCGCCATAGACTACAGAGATCATACTCCCGTCTTTTCTCATATCAAATAGAAAGTTCTTCCTCCAGTATGTAAAGCTTTTTACAACCCGGACTCTTGGTACTTTTCCTTTCCTTCTATGCTTTATTCCTTTCCACATATTCCAAAATCAAGGCATATTTCCTACTTACTATTCCTCACAGGCACTGGCTGTCTTCCATGCCTAGAATGTTCCTCTTTCTTACTTCTGCCTTTTAGAATCCATGACTTCCTTCACGACGCAACACAAATGCCACCATCTTTAGAAGACCTTTTGTTCCCACTCTTGCCTCCATTTTTCTGTCTATTTTGTATTTAGCTTGTGCATATCTTGTATATGTCTAGTTATACATAAGTTTGTTATTATACTTATATATTATATATAACACGTTATAAATTGACATATGTATTATATTATATATTATGTATTAATTAATATGTAATAATTAATTAATACATAATATATAATATAATACATATGTCAATTTATACATGTTATCTCCAGCATATTAGAATGTGAACTCTTTGAAGGCAGAGACTTTCCCCCTATGTTTATATCCCCAGCCCTTAGCAAAATACGTGGTACATCATAATGTTTAATAAAGATTTATTGATTGATCAGTACTTAATAAATATCTTTTAAATTAAATAAAATTTTTTCTCAAATAACAAAACATTTATCTTTTCTCCTATTTCCTTCTATCCCTTTGGGGAAAAATAGAGAAAAACAAAATCCTTGTGATAAATATGCATAATCAAGCAAAATAAATTTTTGCAGTGGCCTTATCTAAAAATAATATTTTTTTCACACTTATATGCCTTATCTCTTTGACAAAACTGTAACCTTTGTTAGAGCATGACCCATATCTTATATTTCTTTATATCAATCCTTCTGCATTAACTATTAACATAAATGCCTTGCGTAAAGTAGGACTCCCCAAATCCTCAATGATTTATTTCAAGTAAAAAATTGAATCTAGCTAGGATCAGTGATGGAAAAAAGGAAATATTTTACTAATATTACAGATTGTCATGTGACACACATGGGGTTATTATTTTTGTTCAGACATTTTTCATTCACATTTAATTCTTTGTGACATCATTTGGGTTTTTGTGGCAAATGTACTACTATGGTTTGCCTTTTCCATCTCCAGCTCATTTTACATATAAGGAAAATGAGGAAAATAGGGGTAAATGACTTGCCCAGGGTCCACAGCTAGTAAGTGTGTGAGGCCAGATTTGAACTCAGGAAGATGAATCTTCCTAATTCCAAGCCCAGTGCTCTGTCCACTGCTTCCCCTAACTGGAGTTGAGGGAAGCTAAAATAAAGATAAAGGATAATTCACTCGATCTGTGATTTCTTTGGCAAAGGGAACTCCCAGCTAAGAAAACTCTACTGATGCATGTCTCTATCTTTTCTTCAGGTGAGAGTCTTAGAGAGATGACATGTTTGATCCATGGATCACAGGCTCTACATAGAATGGACCACATTAAAAAAATAATTGGGAAATATTTAACCAAGTAAATAAAATACAATAAACCATAGATAATATTACATTTTAAAACGAAGTCAATATATAACCCACAGGGATCCTTATATGCAGTTTTGTAACCCTTGTTCCTGGATGAGTCTGATGCCCCTAACTCTGTAACACCGGGAGGCTAAGTGATTGGCTGAGCATCACACAGCCATCAGGTATCAAAGACAAGACTCAGTTTGCCATTCACTACTCTATGCTGCTTTTGAAATACAAATACAATTTTCAAATAAGTCATCATGCTTGAGCCTGCTATTCAATCCTCCAATGTAACTTAATTACACAATTTGGGATGCTTCTCAATTGTCTGCAGACCTGTTGGTCAGAGCTGAGAGCATGTTTTGTGATGAGACTGCTGTGTCTGTCTTTTTAACATGTTAAATGCGTTGTTAATGAAATTGAAATTTTCAAATGACTATAGATTTATTATAGGAGGTGCCACAGTTTGGGAGAACTGCATTAACCTTTTGTTGATTTGAAGTCATCTTACCTTATGCCCAGGAGCCCAATTAACATTATCGATTCGAATCCTACTCATTAAGATCAACTTATTTCGTGTTAATTTCTTTCAACAGAGAACAAGAGTGCAAGCTGAAATCAAACATGGCGGAGTTTAGACAGAATGATTGATTTGATGGTGAAAGGCATGTTTTGTACCATAATCTCATTTCAACACTGTCAGGAGCTCATTGTACCAAATCTCTTCATATGAGGCAGTCATCGTTTTGCAGTCGAGGTTCGGTTTATGCCTCACATTCATACAGTGTTGGGGCTGTTGTGCCGGATGGTATAAGTCTCCCTCATTGGTGATGATGTTGCCCTTGGGGCCTGAGGTGATTTCTTGACATCGATTGGGATGTCGGGCCAGTACATTTTACAATTGGTGTTCAAATTCTAGAAAAGACTCCCTCCTTTCATTTGGAAAAGCTGGGATTTGGGTTGGGTCCTGGTGTCATGACTTCTTTGGCATGTGGTGATGACCTTTTCTTATGTAGAAAGTCTAACTGTATATGTCTAAAATGAGACTGAAAATTGGTCATATTACAGGACTGTAGGATTTAGATTTGGTGGGGGACACCAAGTCCTTTCATTTTACCAATGGGGAAATTGAAGCCTAATGTGATTTTTTTTAAACCCTTACCTTCTGTCTTGGAATTAATACTGTGTATTGGTTCCAAGGCAGAAGAGTGGTAAGGGCTAGGCAATCGGGGTCAAGTGACTTGCCCAGGGTCACACAGCTAGGAAGTATCTGAGGCCATATTTGAACCCAGGACCTCCCACCTCTAGGTCTGGCTCTCAATCCACTGAACCGCCCAGCTGCCCCATCCCCCAAAGTGATTTAATGACATGAACAGGTAGTAAGTGGCAGGTCTGTCATGACAATCAAGACTTTTGTCTTCAAATCCAATCCTCTTTTTATTATATCACACCATCTCCATGGTAATGAATGTATGTGTCCAATCCCTTGTACTAGATTATAAGTTCCATGAAGGCAAGGTCCTTCTCTAATTTTTCTTAATATAACAACTCTGTATACAGTAAGTTCTAAATCTTTACTGAATGGAATCCAATGGAAGATAAAATGTAGGTAATAAGATATTCCACCATTCTATTAACCAAGAATCATAGATAGACTTTACTGGAAATCTTCAAAAATGCTCTCATATTCCAATGGATCTGTGATCTCATCAATGTGTATACACCCTCCAAGGATGTGAGTAGCAACCCATCTGTGCCTGCCCATCCTGTAAGACTCTTTCAACATTCATTGTGTATAAAGAAATGACACCAGAGTAGAAGTTTGTTTCTAATATAAGCCTCCCAAAGGCTTTTGTAGTTAGATTGACAAGAGGTTTTTCTCAAGGGAGGTTTGAAGAGGGAGGAGATCCCACAGGTATGGTGGCATTTTTTTTCTTTTTGCAGAAGTCCTGAATGTTTGACTCAAGCCTCCTCCCCAATTCCTTGGAGCTCTGACTATTCAGTGGTGGACAAATGGAACTACAGAAGAAAAAACAAACAAAACAAAGCAAAATACAGTGACTGGGTGAAATTAAAGCATCACTTTCATTTTTCGTTGGGAATCAATGTTTATTTTTATTAAAACAAACAAACAAACCATAAAGCATAGCCATTCCCCAGGAGCCCATATGACATTTCAAAACTTTCATCTGCTTTAATCATGGCCTTCAAGGCTGAGATTTACATGGTCCTGGGGTTCAGGTGGCAAGGACTGCCGTGCCATCATGCATTCCCTCTCTTGTGCTGCTTTGCTGAGCATTCTGCAGGACCCAAACAAATTATATAGCTTATTTAGCTCCCTCTAAAAACAATAATGGGCCTATTCAGATTTTATCTGTAATTTTACTTTGTTGTTGAGCAGTATTAATAATGCTGCCGTAAACCAGGCAGGGTCAGCACTTCCCGCATCTTCTCGGCTTTAGTGATAGGATAAATAGCCGTCTGCGGGTGCGTGAAGGAGAACATGCAGATTGTCTCTGGGTAAGTTAGACATGCCTGTCTGGAATGGAGCCGTATTAATATCGCATCTTGCAGGTTTGGCAAGGGCTTTAAGAGTACTGTATTTCAAGTTGGTTTTTATAGAAACTTGCAGTAGAACTGGGCAGGATTAATCACGGATGAGATATATCACACTTAGTACAGTATTAAATTCTAGCAATGGAACGACGCAAACCAGTTCATAACCTTATAAGAACATTGTGTGCTAGGAAAATACTGTATATTCAAATTAATGGTGAATAAAATGCTCTGCACTCTACTTTTTGGTGGTAGGAAGTCAAGCAGGCAGGATTACTGAGTGTTTTCTTTTTTCTTTCCCTTTCCCCCCTATATAATGCCAGCTACAGCTTCCAATAAACCTTGCTCTTGTATCTTATTCTATAGCCATTAACAAGAATGTCTATATAAACCCAGATCTTGGAGCAAAGAAAGGGGTTTCTTCTCTCTAGGCAGGAGGAGGCTCCCTGATGATCTAACTGTTGCATTACCTCCCATTTCTAATGAATATTTCAATGAATCATAACATTAAGTAATATCTAATAAATTAATTAATGTTAATTAATAATATAAGGAATGTTATGGAATCTGTGGACATAAGATTTTAACTCCAGAACTGGAAGAAATCTTAGAGACTATCTAGTCCAACCCCTTCATTTTTTCCAATGAGGAAACAAAGATCCACAGAAGGTTAATGAATTACCCAAGATCCCCTAGGTAGCAATTAGCAAGACTAGAATTTGAATCAAGGTCCTCTACAACATGTGTCCTTTATTATTTATTTTATGTCTAGTGTAATTATATTGCTGTTTGAAATGTAGATCCTTATGGCCCTCTATCCTTAGGGATAACCGGCATAGTTATTTAGAGTACTAGACTTAACATCAGGAAGTTTGGGGTTCGAATTTGGCCCTATTTGTTAGCTGGGTGAGGCTTTGAAAACTACTTAAGCATTCTAGAAATCAGTTTCCTCATTTGTAAAAGCAGATAATCATGGGGACCTCATGAAGATTAAATGAGATAATATGTATAAAGCATTTTGCAAATCCTAAAGCACTATATAAATTTGTCACTTGCCATTGTTATGTCATAAATATATAGGCAGGGGATTCCAAGTGGCTATCAGTAAGTTCTTGGGGGTCAGTGCCAGTCCTGCCTGTGGTCTGGAGACAGGTAAGAATACTGCTGCTGTGACCAGGGTGAAGCATTTAAACTGGGCAACTCTACTGAAGTTGAGTCATTGTATAGCTTAGATATAGCAAGAGGGTTGAAAGTTAGGCAAAAGGAAGAATTTCCTGATATTAAGGGATCCTATATATAAGAAATGGTTTCTGGAGAGCTTTAAAATAAAGAATAACTTTTATCTTCCTAGGTTGGGTAAGATAAAAGACCCATCAGTAGCATCAGGGGGGAAGGACAAAAGAACCCAGAGGAGACTCCTATAACTCCTGAATTTTAGGGTTACATAGTACAGAATGGTGAATTGATGAGGTCCAACATCACTTTTATTTTTTTGTATTTTGAGAGTTCTCTGCCTCTTGTGTAGTTCTTTTTCAAGAGTCATTTGGGATCAGAATCTTTGAAAGAAGTGCCCCATATTTGTTGCAAGGATGGATAACAAAGACTTGGGTTTGAGTCATGACTTTGTCATGTCCTTAGGGGCAAAGGCTGCCCCACTTTTGGCCTTATATCCTCTAGAACAACATATTAAGCATTTAGTAAAGGTTTGGTGATTGACTCATCATCTATTTGAACTTAGGGACATCACAACCTCTCATGGGATTGAGTTTCATTGCTTGTAGAACCAGAAAAATTATTACATTATTTCTATATTTTTTTCAGAGGTCCTTTCCAGCTCTAAGTTCTTTGACTCAAGTCTGATTCCACTCCAGATTAGACTCTTGGCTTTTCAGCCCCTCTTCCTCCATTCCATCTCCTGTTAGCTTATACTATTTTAAAGTATAGATATCTGCTAAAGAAATGTCAATGACTCCCTACTGCTTCTGGGGTAAAATACAACATTTTTAGGTTGGCACTTAGAATCTTTCTCAATTTAGTTTTTTGTCTACTTTACTAGGTTTATAGTTTGTCATCTACTCTCTATTCCAGCCAAAGTGACCTATGTGCTGGGCTTGGCACTACATTTCTAAACTCCGTGCTTTTGCATCCTGTTTCTGGATACATTCTCTTCTCGTTTTCACTTCTTAGAGTATGAGTTTCCTTTGAGACCCAGTTTGGATGCTGTTTTCTATAGGAAGCCTTTGCTGATTCTCTCATTTCTTGGCTCTTACTCCTCCTTAAGTTGTTATGTATATATTTATCTTTATATTATGTTTATGTTTTATGATGCTCCTCCCCAATAGACTATAAGTTCCTTGAGGGTAGGGCTCATTTTCCAGTTTGTTTTCATGACTCTAATGCCTGGCACATTATAGACCCTTAATACATGAGCGTTGGATTGGATTCCTCTTTCCTTAGTTGCAAACTTCAAAATGTTCATCCCCTCAGAATTTGGCTTTTAGAATGTCCATGCTTTCATGGCAGGTCCTGTGAAACGAAAATATATGCAGTGGCATCTCCAGAGGCTCCAGTTTCCAGGTGGAAACGAGAAGATAAACCATTTAAGGGTCCTTCTCTTTCCTTTTGCTTCTGTTCATGCCTTCATAATGAGCATTGGGATTCAGAAATGAGTGGGTGGGTCAGCTGATCCCTTGGAAGCATTTAAGTGTTTACCATATATTAGACCTTGTGTAGATATTGTTCTAAAATGGTATATCAACTCCCTCCTCCACCTGTTTTTTTTTGGGGGGGGTTGTGTGCTTTCTGGCAACTTGGCTTTTATGTGATGATTCTATTAGAGTAGATGTTTCATGCAAGTAGGGATTGTTTTATTTTTTTTATTCCCTACTCCAAGTACATTGTGTGGCACATAGTAGGTGCTTATAAAAGTTCTTTGATTCCATTCAACTCAGGAAGCATTCATTAAGTACCTGCTATGTGCTAGGTCCTGTGCTAGGCACTTGAGATACAAAGATAAAAAGAAACAACACACATGTAGATGAATAAACAATATAATTCAGTGGAGGAGAGGGCACTAATGATTAGGGATATAAAGATAAGTTTTATCTAGGAGGTAGTACAGAGAGGTAGGTATGAGGAATAGCCAAATCAGCTGGTTTGAAATGGAAAATGCATGAAAGATATTCATGTGAAATTAAATCTGAACTAGACTGTGAAAGGCTTTGGTTGATGACAAACCAAAGCATCTTTATCTGATTGTTGAGACAGTGGGCAGCCATTGAAGATTCTTGAGTACTATAGAGACATGGTTAGACTTCTGCATTATATGCTTTATCAGGTGCATTGGAGAGAGGAAAGACTGGAAGGAAGAAGTCAAGTTAAGAATCTATTGTAGTGGTTCAGGTGAAAGTTGAGATGTGACTGATCAAGAATAGTGTCTTGATGATGCTATGGTCAGTGCAGAGAAGGGGATAGATGGAAGAGACGGGTAGAGGTAAGTCAATAAAATGAATGCAGTTATTAGATTTGTGGGATCTTAGAGAGTAAAGAGTAAAGGATACTATTAAGCTTATGAACCTGCCTGCCTGGTATATGATAGTAGGAATAACTTTTATTTCCATTAGTACATGAGAATTTAATTTGTAATCTAGCTCCCATCAAACAATCCTGTAAGGTAGGTAGGTAAGGTGTTATATCCATTTTACAGATCAGGAGACAGAGGTTCAGAAAAATTAAATGATTTTCCCAAGATCCCCAAAGGAGTAGAGATGTGAGGTTCTCTTGGTACACAGATGAACAGATCAATGTAGTGAAGAACATTCTAGCCGCCAGGAGAGAGAGAACACCTTTCTTTCTCATACTCAAGCTTCATTCCTCCAAAAAAGTAACTCCATGTCTTTATTTCTCAACATGTCCTCTCTCTACTTATTTACAGAATAAATGCCTACCAAACAGTAGCAATTGTTTCTTTCCCATTTCCCTTTTAAAATTGGATCTTTTCTCCTTCTGCTAGTTAAGTGAGTCACTTAAATTTAATTTTATAGTCTTTGTGAGTTCAGATAATACAGACACTGATTTTGCCAGACATAAAACTAGTGTAGTCATGCCCTGCTTCTGGGATTGTTACTCTACACATAACGATACCAATAAATATAAAGAAAGTCTCAGGCATTTTTGCCAGAGGCTTATAAAGAAGTGTATCTTACTGCATCAGAAGGCTTTTGAGAGTCCGTCCCTGTTTTTACTTTGGGATTGGAAAATGTAGGTGTGCAGACATGTACAAAGGGCAGTTTTGTTCACCATTATCTTCTCAAATAGAAGAAATTGTGGAAGGGTATGGGAGAGCTCAGAAGTTATGTTAGAATTGAGGGAACTTTCAGTCCATTTGTCCCCCACCCCAAACCGCCCTAAAGAGTGATGACTTAAGAAATGGACTTACCTTCTCCTGGTTGACCTTTTCAGGTTGTTCATATTCTCTGACCATAGGACCAATGGGGACACATCAGTAAAGAAGAGCTAGATTAGGATGTGTGCATATGGAAATTAGAAGTGATATGATGAAGTAGGGATTGCATTAGATTAGAAATCAGAGTATCTGGCTTGGAATCCTGGCTCTGCTCTTTCCCATATGATCTTAGGCAGATCACTTAAACTGTCTACCCTTGTTTTGTAACTCCATTTGTAAAATGAGAATGTTGGATTAGAAAGGCTCTGAGGTCGTATATTTAGAACTGAAAAGGAGAAGAATGGTATGGTGATGGAATGGCATTGAAACTGGATATGAAGTGATCAAAAAATGAGAATTTATACTCTTTTGTTTACTTTGCTTATTATTGGTATCCCTCTTTCCCCCTCAATTCTTTAGTGTTCTTAAGTGTTTTTTGCATTGATTCAATTTTTTTACTTGCTATCCAATTTCCAAAAATATCACTTCCTCTTCTCTTATCCAGAGAGCCATCCCATATACTAAAGATTTAAAAGTGAAGAAAAAAGCAGTTCAATCAAAACAAGCACTACATCATCCATGTCTGACTGTATATATACCATTTCTTACACATAGTCCCAACTTCTACAGAGAAGGAAGATAGAAGCATTTTCTCAAATAGACAAGGGTGGTAATTATAAATACATAGCATTGAATGATGTTGTAGCTGTTTCCATTTATCTTGTTGTCATTCATATTGTTTTCCTGGTTCTTCACTTTGCATCATCATAGAAGTCTTCCACTGCCTCTCTGAATTCTTCATATTTGTTATTTCTCTTGTTGTTCAGTTATGTCTGACTCTTCATGACCTCATGGATTACATGGTCCTTGGGGTTTTCTTGGTGAAGACAGGGATGGTTTACTTTTTTATCCTCCAGTGGATTAAGGTAAATAAAGCTTAAGTGATTTGTCTAGGGTCACATAGATAGTGAATGCCTTAGCTGGACTTAAACTCAGGTTTTCCTGACTCATGGCCCAGTGTTCCATCCATTAAGCCATCTAAATGCTTCCATTAATAATAAAGTAATTCTTTCTAACAGTTGGTTATGTACTACAATTTGTTTAGTTGTTCCCCATTCATGGGCATCCATTTTGTTTTGAGTTTTTTTGCTGCTACAAACAACGTACAATCCTTTTTTCTCTAGGCCCTCAACTAACCCTTTAAATATGGTATAGTGGATAAAGTAATAGACTTGGAAACAGAAAAAACTAGGTTTCAACTGGTCATCTGACACTGACTGGGAGACCATAGGCAAATGATTTCAAAGAACTCTCTGATCCTCAGTTGTCTCATCAGTAAAATGAAGTTAATAATACTAAAAGTACTTATTTGACAGGATTGTTGTGAGGTTCACATAAAATAATATCTGTAGAGTGGTTGACCAACTTTAAAGAGTTATTTTTTACCTACTGTGAGTAGAGGGGAGAAATATGAGATAAGACAGAAGATGAAAAGTGGTGCTAGATCATAGGATGTTAGTATAGAACATACTCTGAGGTGACGATCCCAACTCCTATGTAGGGGTAAAATTAGGGGTTATTGACTGAATATATTATACCAGTGGTTTCCAGGGATTAATTTAATCCCAATAAAATATTCAAGTCAGTTTGGGATTTTTATGGTGGTTTCATTACAATAGAGGGAAGAAATTAAGAAGAAGAGAGAGAGAGGAAAGAGAATTTAAACTGTTCCAGCCTAGGCTGAGCCAGGCAGGAGTTCAGAGGTGTAGGCCAAGGGACCTTCTCAATCTAGCTCAGCTACCAGCCACGAGGCCTCCTCCGAGATGAGGGGTCTCCTAGGAGGATAGCACTTTAGGAGGTAAAGGAAAAAGGAATCAGTCTAAACACTCACCAAGCACGCTAAGAACTTCTCCCAGTCAGGTTGCTCACGGGCAAGCCACAAATGTCAAAACCTGACAAGAACTGCAAGCATGCCAAACGCTGCCCAGCACTTCCCATGCTGCTGAGAGAGACCAACATCTCTGTGAATGAGAGTGAGAGCGAGCTCCAGAGAGGAAGTGACACGAAATATATGGACCATTCTTTATATCACTTCCTGTGTCTCACATGTACCAATGGTAGTTTAAGCTTGACTTAGGACAGCCCAAGGGGTCTGTCAGTTGTTTCTGATTTGTTATGTGTTAGCACATGTGGTCATAGGCCATCCTCCTATAAAGATTAAAATTTAGGAATAAGGGGAGACTGAGGCAGGTAGAAATTAGTTTCTCTCTGCAAGGAGTATTATATTTTTTAGAGGTTTATTAAAGGTTAAAGATTAAAGAATATACAAGTAAAAAACATGTGCCTAGGCCAGAGGCCTAGAAAAAATAACCTCACATCATGGAAGAGACGCGTCTGCTCCAAAACGGAAGTCCAAAAGAGAGAGAGAGAGAGAGAGAGAGAGAGCCCCAAAAACCTTTGCCACCAGCTTAAATCCTTCCTCAATCTCTGCCCACCTCAGAATTCCCGTGAGATTACAAAGCATTTTGGGGAAGTGGAGCAAAGGCTTGTGGGGATTGTAGACCTGTATTCGAGTCTATTTTTTACACTCCTCACAGTTAATCCTTAAGTGGAGTGTATACATTCCTGGTTGCTAGAATTTCTAAGACTAAGCGAAATGGAGAAAATCTAAAATTCACACCTACTACTCCATAGGAGTCATTTTCCAGACAAAAGCTAACTTCATTTCCATTCCATAGCTCTAGGAGTAGTCTCAAGGGTTTGAAAGTCTTTTCTATTGTTATAGGTCTGTGAGCCCCCATCAGTGTATTTCCCTTCCAAGTCTGCTAACTGAAAATAATTTTGGACAACTAGCCTCAATTCATCTTTAGAAAGGTATATTTAAAAAGGTGGAAAGTAAGTACAGTTATTATAAAACATCTCCTCCCAAATCCCTGTGGCGTGGTCAGTTTTCCTCAGCCCAGTCAAAAACAATACCTGTCCAATGCCAATCTAGTTCCAATGACTTTTTCAACTCAGTCTAATACCTGTGAATGATTAGTTAGTTGCAACTAAAGTCTATGATTGAGATTGATTATTTTCACCTGGCTAAGATATCAGAGCATCTTATCACTTACTTTATGTGGACTGTGGTAATGATTAATTCATTCAAGTCAACACCCCACTCTTACTTTCGGCAAATATTTTACTACCTGCCATATCTTTTCATTGGTTCTGATATTCCAAGTATTTTAAATGTACTTACAATTTCTAAGTCTCTGGAAGGCACATTTTGGATGTTTCAGAAGTAGACCAGTGCTTGCTACCTATGGTCCTCCTTTGCATGAAATACTATATATTACCTGCCCATTCTCATCCAGTGCTGTCTAGTTTCTCACTAGGGTAGCCCAGGTTTCTGAGATGGAGGTGGGAGTGAGGCAAATGAAATGAAAGTAGATATAGTAGCTTGTTGGAATAATTTTGTAATCATCACATCTTAAGTCTATAACTTAGAGCAGATGCTTTTAACCTTTTATTGTATCATGGCTCCTTTGGGTAATTTGGTGAAGGCTATGGACCCTTATGGTGATGATGATGATGATGATGATGATAATGATAATAATAACATTTAGCATTTATATTCCTTAAGGATTGCAAAATGCTTATATAGATGATCTCATTTGATCATCACAATGGCCCTTTGTGGAAGGTACTATTGTTACCCCTATTTTGTAGATGAGGAAACTGAGACCAAGAGAAGTAAAAGGTACTAAGTCTCTGAAGTAAAATTTGAATATAGGTCTTCCTGACTCAAAGTTCAGCACTCTAGCCATTGTGCCACCTAAACACCAAAGAAAACCATTTATTTGGAAATAGCTATCAAAATATAAAGCAAACCAGTTTGTGGGTCCCAGCTTAGAAACTTCTCACTTTGAGCATTAAGTTATGGAATTCCTGAGCTTATCTATGCTATTTTTGTCTCTCTGAATCATGCCTTCTAGACTATTTCTTTCTTTTGGTTTGTTTTTACAAAACTTTATCGATTCCTTTTGTTTTCACATAAAAGTAATTTCTCTTTATGTTCCATACATATGGAATTTTCCCTCCTAACAAAGGAAAACAGCTAAGCAACACCAACTGACAATTCACAATGCAATCACAGGGCATACAACATTCTGTTCCTGGAGTCCTCCACCCTCAATAGAGGGTGGAGGACTCCAGAAGCATCCTGGACCAAGATGAGTCATTGGTTGGTGGGTAGGCAGGTGGGCAGGTAGGCAGGCAGGAGCCTCCTTTGATTTTTGCAGATTTTTCCTATTGTTTGCTGAGTGCCGCTGAGGGAGCCCTTTCCGTGATATAATGCTTTGGCTGGTGTAATACTGATTTAGAAAAACAGCCCCGCTTGGAGAGAAACATTAATTAGATGCAAAGGAGTTATTTCATGCTCCAGGGTGGGGGAGGAAGAGGAGGTGGGAGAGGAGAAAGTACAGCAAATAAATGATCTACCATTTGTGCAGTGGTTTCTGCTTGTCAGCTGTCTGTTGCCAGAGCCCCACAATGGAGCTAAATACTTGTGACACCTTGCCCAATCCAGGTAGAGGAAAAAGACTGTTATGGAGGGAGCTTTGTGACAACCTGTGCTACTTTACATTAGCTTAACCAATCACTGTTTCCTCTGTGCTTGGAGAAATTTGTTAAATTAATTCTGTTGCAATTAGCAGATTTATGGGAAAGTACCCTGTTATCCTTTAATTGGAGAGCATAAAACTACAAACTGAAGCTACGGCTTCTATTTGTGTAATAGGCAATCTATCTACGCCAAGATTTGATCGATGGAGTCGTATGATGCCCTTGCCTTGTTTTATATCGGCTGTCAGCTCTTAACTGGGACTGAAGTATCTGGGTAACAAAAATTGATATAATGACTTAATGCGCCTTATTCTCTTTGAGCTACATCAGTTTAGAGCACTTCTGAGAGAAAAATGTCTGGAAAATATCAGGCAGTCATTTATCAACCTGTTTTCATTTGCATACTGCTCTAGCGCTGGCGAGGATTTGAATAAAAAAAAGGCAGGATGGTACAATTTATTTCAGGTCCCATATTTCCTGGATGAAAGGAGACTTCTAATAAAAGGAAAATACAGAAAGATGCTTTTTCAGACTGATTTTTTTTTCTTTCCTAACTCAAAACCTTACAGAAAATGTGGTGGGGTTCTCTCTCTCTCTCTCTCTCTCTCTCTCTCTCTCTCTCTCTCTCTCTCTCTCTCTCTCTCTCTCTCTCTCTCTCTCTCTCTCTCTCTCTCCTTTTCTCCCTCTCTCTCAGTGTGTATATGTGTGTGTGTTGGGAGTGTTGGTTATATTTTGGTGAGACATTCCTGAAAAGGTAATTATAAAAAGGAATCAAAAAGATATTTTAGCTCTTCCATGTAGCTCTTCCAATATTGAATACATACTGATAAAAATTAACCAGAAATACACAAATACTCCCTCCTCTACGTATATATAAGTATGTTTCTGTCTCTGTCTTTCTCTCTCTCTCTCTCTCTCTATATATATATATAGCTATTAATACATATGTAGCTTTTATAAATCTACATCTGTATCTCTGTATCTGTAGATTAGATATTCACACTCACTGCACATGGGTATGTCTGAGTCTTCTGCATAAGTGGATTTTTGTAATGCCAAAGGGATTTCAGAAAGTGAAGATTCAGCCCCTCTCAAAGATAGCGCTTTTTAGCTCCACAAAGTTGGAACTGAGGTGAAATGGAAACAGATCAGAATGTTTGTATAGTGGGCAAAATGCATTTGGTGTATGGAGTCATTTGTCCTACCTGCTGTATGATGCTAACCACAAGAGGTAATAATAACTGAAAGGCAGTTGTACGAGAGTAAGTCCTTTTTTGCATGAAATTTTTATGCATCAGTCAGGCTGCATACAGTGTGCCTAATGTATAAAATAAATTGGTGCATAAATCAGATTAAGAGCAGCATGTTGCCAAGTCCTACATTTGCACACAGGAATCCAATATGGGTATGGGAGAATTCCCATTTTTAATCTCTAATAGGACGCGGGAATCTCGCAGGTGGAGGTTGCATCCAGGGCTATTTTATTCACTTATAATCACCTTCCCTCACAACCTCAGCACCCACCACTCCCCCCATCGTCAACCATAACACGCAAGGGTAGTAATGCTGTTGTTTTGCAAAATGCCAGTTAGGCTATAGAGAGGAGTGACATACATACTTAAGATAATATTGCCCCCTTGTCTACAGTTCCTGATTATGTCCAGGAATTGTATGCCAATCGATAATGATTTATGTTGGGTATAAACAACTGCCCATTGCCTCACATTGATCAGCATGTAGATGCCCTAACATAATAAGAAATTATTACTGATGACAATCACTGTCCACTAATCAATTGCACATCCTTCCATCAGTGTCATCCAGGCCACCATAGTGCCCACTGTGTATGGTGTACATTTGCTCTATTTCCTATATTTTGCAAGTGAGGCAGGCAAGCTCCATGACAATATAGAGGAGGACCAATCCCAGGGTCCTAGGAAGGGCCTTTGGGGACATATATCCCAGATTATGGGTAGGACCATGACGAAATCATTCTAGTCAAGAGATTGTTCCTCAAGTTTTGGAAGGAAAGAATGCCATATTTTACTTTAAAAGCTAATTGCATATTATTCTGACTGATTATTCATAACCAGAAAACTGTAAACTAATTTCTTTTCAGTGGCATGGATATAAAAATTAATTTGTATCCTCTTTTTTCCCCATAGGACGTTAAACTATTTTTTAAGCTACTTTGTCTCCTGAATCATTTTCATTTGTAATTTTTTGGGGTGGAGTTGGAGTCTAGGGTTATAATTTCATGGGTTAAGAAATTACCTGTGTGGAAAATACCTTCACGAATGCAGATTTATCTATAATTTATGGTTCTATAACCTATGATGCTCTGAGAAGTCAAATAGAAACTAGCATATACCAGAGGTTTCTTCTCTCCAAGGAAAATATCCACTGTGCTGCTCTCTAGATAACAATGCTTATGCATAGAAAATTCTTCTTTTAGAAGACCATCATCCTTCTGATTGACAAGCTAGTACTTAGTCAGTACCTGTCACCTATTAAGTACTTAATAAATGCTTATTGACTGACAATTAATTTTCTTCTTTAACAAGGCTTCATGAACTCTTTCTCAGTAGCCATCATATACTCACTCTTTCTGCCCCCTAGCCTCTTCTATTTTGTTCCCAAAGTCTTTCACAGTGGTGTACTCTGAGGTCTTGTCTCTTCTAGCCTAAAACATTTTATATCTAACCAGTATATGTAAAACATTTTTATAACTCTTCTTTGAATTTTCTTTAATGCTCTACATAGTTATGGCATTTTTTTGAACAAGATCTAACTGTTGCTAGCAATTTTATCTACTTGACCTCTTCTCCATGGTTATTGAATATGATTTCAAATTTATATATATACTGTTTTATGGTTTGCAAAGCAGTATAGCTATTATCTTATTTGGACTCTGCAACCATAGCTTTTATCATCCCCATTTCATAGATGATAAAACTGAGGCTTAGAGACATTAAATGACTTGCTCATTGTTATACTATCTATTAAATGTCAGAGGTAGGATTTGAACTCAGATTTCCCTAACATAATTTCTTTCATTCTTTGTAAAGTAGATTTTTTAAAGGAATTTCTTTTTGCCAGTAGAAGGGATGCATATAATGTAGAGTGGCATCATTTCCCAATATCATCTGGGTGTATATGGAATTTGTTCTTTGTGGAAATGGAAGAGAACCTTGAAAGTTGTGAGGAGCTTATTGAGATTCATAGCATTTTTTTTATTTTGAGTAATAAAATGGGATTTTTTGACTATTATTGGTTATTCTTATTAGAATTCTTTAACTGTAAGAATGTTGTGGTTAACTTTCCTTTTCAGTATGAAGAGAGTAGACTGGTAGGTTCAGTTTAGATTTAGAATTTGAGTAAGGCAAGGACTAATTTGTAGATTCCATTCAATTTAGTATATATTTATTAAGTGCCAGCCATGTGTCAAACATTATACAAGGTTCTAGGGATACAGAGATTAAAAAAAATCAAACCCTTCATTACCAACCCTAATAGAGCTTACAGTCTACTGACTCAGTGAATTTTAGAACTTGAAAGGAATTTAGGGATCAACATATTATGGAACCTACAGAGGTTAATTGCTCCAAATCATACTAGTTAGTGGCAAAACCAGAATGAAGACCTCAATCAAGTCTCCTAATACCCATCCAGTTCATTTTCCATTATATCACAGTCTTCCTTGAATTTTTTCATTGAGAGTCATAGTTTTCTGTGTACAATATCATATCATTAATTCATCTGTAAGACCTAAGTCTTAACTATACTTCTCCCCTGATGAGTATTGCCTGCATCACCATCTTGACTTTTGAATTCTAAACTTAAACTGTTCCTAGGCTTTGCCCTTGAAGTCTGGGTTGGGAGTCAAATGAAAGATTTATCTGATTTTTATTTAACATATTGTGATGCATGCAGTTTATAGGTTTTTCAAAGAGGTCAAGGGACAAGGGTTGCCATGGGGGAATGGGGTAGTACTTAGGCATTGTACATAGTCACTGTGGACAGTAGGGATTGATGGAGCTGTTGCCCACTAAGAAAGATCTCCCTTCAATAGAGAATTTGAGACAAATGGAATATTGTTTGGGACTGAAGACTATCTTGGTTATCCATTTTTGTTCTGAATCAGCAAACTCAGAACAGCATCTCCTATACTGTATCCTGTTCTATAGTGCTAGGGCACTTGCTAGGCTGTGAAAAGTTGGCACATGAGAGAATTTCAGTGCTATGGTATTTTCCTCTCTAAAATACAAAATTATGTGTCTATTGGAAATACTTTGTGGGGCAATTTCCTATAGGAAAACAGGTTTTATTTCCTCCGTGTTGCTTCGAATTCCTCCTAATCCCCTCTTTTGGGCTTAGAGCTATGCTATAGTTTTGTTGCCTGATCACCATATGCAGATCTCATCAATATATTTCAAATGCTATCATATCCTGTGACCAAATTAATTTGGGAAATGAGCATTTAGAAAATACACAAGTTTGGTTTTGGCTTGAACAAGCTTATTAGCTATTCTTGCCCTCTTAAAAACATTTTGATTTGGTTCTTGGTTTTAAAGACAGAGAACATGGGTTAAAAATCTACAATTTAACACAGTGATTCATTATTTGATTTTGAGTTCCTGCTTCAGAGGATTATTTTTTATCATCTTTGGTCTTCATGGCTAATAGCTGGCAAAAAGAGTTCAGTTGATAAAGGTGACCTGTGCCATCCATCTGAGCAGATTGTATATTGTTCAGCCTACTTAGAGATGTTTCCTGACATCAGATAAGTCTTTCATGGTTTGAGCTTCTGAGTATGGTAGATGTTTTGCCACCTAAAAAACTAGTCTATATCAGTTATAGATTTCCTGGCTAGACTTTCTCTTCTCCATCCCTTCCAGGACAAATTATGGAGCAGAGGGGAGAAGGGACTTCCTGTGGGGTCTGGGTATCTGACTCAGATGTTAGAGAGATTGAAGGGTCATAGATCCAGAGCTGAAGGGGACTGTAGAAGCCATAAAATTTAACCCTTTCTTTTTATAGATGAGGAAACTGAGGTAAGACTGAAGGAATTTAAATGATTTGTCCAAGATCACAGGCCGTGAGCATCAGGACAGAAGTGGGATTTGAACCCAGGTCCTCTTGATTCCAGAACAAGTGTTCTTTCTATTGTATTGCACTGTTCTAGTGGTTTGTTGTTTTAGGCTCATTACAGCCCAATCTGACATGTGCCAGGTAATATAAAGGGTATGCCATAGGCCAAATCATCTTCCAGGATGTCTGCCTCTCAATCTATTTTATAGAGATTGATAAGTGATGCAAGGATAGAGTTCTGGGTCTGGAGTCAGGAAGATCTGTATTCAAGTTCAGCATCAGATACTTACTAGCTGTGTAACTTGAGCAACAGACACCTAACTGCTCCAACTGCCCCAATTTCCTCAGTTGTGAAATGGGGACAACAGTACCTGTCAACCAGGATTCTTGTGAGGATCAAATGAGATGATATTTGCAAACCTTACTATGCTACATAAATGCTAGCTATTTATGGCATATAGGTGTTTGATAAATGCATGTTTTCTTCCCTTTCTCTCTCCTTCTTTCCTTCTTTGTGCCTGTCTTCCTTCTCCTTTCCTTTCTTTTCCCTGTCCCTTCTTCTTTTCCTCCCTTCTTTGCCCTTTTCTTTTTATCTTAGTCTTCCCATGCTTCAAAGCTCAGTTGAGGTATCTTTTCTTCCAAGTAGGCTTTTTAGATCCCTTCTCCCTTCTATTTACATACTCTGCCTCTTCAAATGGCTTTGTATTTAATAAGCTATCTACATGGTATAACTCTGAATGGAATGTAAGTTCCTTAAGGGCAAGAACTTTTACATTTTACAGCTTTGCATCTATCTTTAGGTCCTGGCAGAGTTCCTTGTACCTACATACCAGTACCAAATGCTTTGTTGAATTTAATCCTCTAAAATATAACTTCTACTTAATCTAAATGTCTGATGTTTTGCAGGAAAGATGTGATGTACATGATACTGCCTGCCTCCAACATCAATACTGTGTAAAGAGATTTTCTTGGTATCTCCATGTATGACAATTTAAATAACATTGAAAAATAATGTTCATTTACTCAGATTTCCCCTTATATCCTTCTTTCTCCTTCTCCTAGATAACCATCCCTCATAATAAATATTTTTAATAGAGAAAGAAGAGGAAAAATGCAGCAAAAGTCATCACTAAAATGAAAAAATTGACTACATTCAGTGTTCTACACCTATGGGCCCTTACTTTGGGCAGAATGGGAGGTGTTTTATCTCTTCTCTGGGATCAAGTTTGTTTCTTATAACTTCTTAACACTTAGTTTCAAAGTTTTACAGTTCTGTTCATTTATGTTGTCAATTCTTTTCTTTAAAAACTTTTGTTTGGATACAGTGAACAGAGGAACCTATTAAAACCACCTTATCCACAATTTCCTCTGAGAAGACCAGATAGTGATTAAGGTGCCCAAATAGTACCAAAGGATACTACTGTCACCGAAGCCTCTTTTTCTGGTCCCAAAGGAATAATAAAGACCTAAGGAATGATTCTGCCATGGGACAGGGAGAGAGTGGTACACATGTAGGTGTTTTCATCATTCTAATTGCTTGTACCATAGGGGATAAGGGAGGGTCTTAGCAGGGAAAATGTGAGATGAAATTCTGGTCCTATTCATTTCTCAAATAGAGGGACAATGGAATATAATGCCCTGGCTTGATCAGGAAGACAAGAATTAAGCATTTAAGGAAGCAAACTCTCTCTCTCTCTCTCTCTCTCTCTCTCTCTCTCTCTCTCTCTCTCTCTCTCTCTCTCTCTCTCTCTCTCTCTGTATTTAGGATGGGGGTGTCCAGAAAAGTGGGTGATAGCAATGGAAGTGAAGATCCTCATGATCTATCGAAGAAGGGCAGGTCAAGCTAGTGATAAATATATTTGAATTTGGGAGGCTAGAGAAAGGAGCAGGAGAAATGTCACTAATAGAATGACAGAAGATTCATGTACGACCAACTCCAGGTTTTCCATGGGGAGTGATGGAAGAAGAGCAGAGGAAATATAATCCCCATAATAACCAGTTTAGACATGACAGTGATTCAATAACAAAGGTGAATTTAAACATATAAATACCTTATTTCAGAAACACAGACAAAAATGATGCCAATTTTTATTCCCCAGAAATGATGAGAGTACTGCATATTCTGACATAGGAATGAGGTCATGTAGTAATAGAAATGCTTATGAAAAATGAAAATTTGCCTTAGTCATGGGCTGCATCTTATATAACCAAGGTTTAGCTGTCCATGCTCATGAGGACAACAGAACCTTTCAACAATTAGATTTAGCACAGAATATTCATTTGAATTTGAATTAAATTTTGGCTGGAGGCTTCAACTATCTCCTTCTCAAAACCTTTCACTGGATGAGTTAAAAACAACAACAGCAACAACACAAAATTGTCTCTTTTTAGTGGTCATCCCCTGTTCTTGCTCACAGAGATGATAATACTTAGGAGTATGGCCAGTGAGTTGAGAGCTAGAGGGAGATGATGAGGGTCATTGGTTCTGGATGAGTTAAAGACTAGATAATCAGTCCATGAATAAGGAAGGTTCAAAGACAAGAATTCTGAAGAATACCCAAGCAAGATTCTTAATAGCACAAGATTCAAGATCACAGGCTATGGGGTTCCTGGAGTTTCTTATAGGGAAAGCCTAGTTACCATGCATGAAATCTCACGGTATTTTTGGTTTCTGTTTTGTCTCCTACTGGCTTAGCTTCTCCACCCTCCCCTATTCCCAAGGCTCAGGTACAGAATGAGGGTAAGAGAGAAGGCCCTTTGGGGTGAGGAGGTAGAAGAGGAAGGAAAGTCTGCCTTGAGTTAGTTGGCCAGTTTTTTTAAAGGAGAAAAGTGGGACCAATAAGGATCCTGTGATGATGGATATTTCTAAGGGACAATGGAGTCAGAGCATTTTATTGCTATCTCTTCGACTTGTAAAAGGACAAACAGAAATGTCAGAAGGCCTGGTAATCTGAAATTCCTCCTCATTCAATTTGTGGCCTTAGTTTTTGAAAGGAGGGGGGGAGGAAAAAGGCAGTGATTTGTAGGTCAGGAAGAATAATTTTTGGTCTGGGGAGGGAAAGCAGTGATTTTTCAGGCCAAGTAAATAAACAAACAGGCTATTAAATACCAGGAAATGGGTATCAGGGCTCAAGATATCAGCCCTTACCATCTGAAATGTAAATATCTCCTGAAATTCCCATTTGAGAGCAGATTTCACCTACAAGCAGACTATTATATCTTCCTGAAAAATATACACACACTAGTGAAGGAATAAACACATCATTACACTTTCATGACAGATAAGCTTGGCTCTGGTCGGGTGTAAACTCATTTTTCTTGGGTTGACCTTTAAATAGTATTGTGCTATTGTATGGGATTTAAATCAATAATTTTGTCAAAGCAAAATATACTGTGGGCTTTTTTTTTTCTTTATCATTTAAACAGTTCTGTAAAGTCTCAAGGAGGAATGGATTTCAACACATTATCCCTTAGAAGGGAAAAAGAAGAAGCAGGGATGGAGTTAGGGGGTGGGATGCCCTGCTGTACTTGGCTGTAAAAGCAGGGGCGCAGGGTCCACTGAGGGCTCGGTTTCCCTCTCCAGGCTGACTGCAATTAGTGCCTTCATCCAGTTCCCTGCATTCCTGTTGTAAAGCAACAAAGTGTCCCAGGTGTGAGGAGGTTAAAATGAGGAGTACCCAGTAGTTATAAAGCAGCAATAATGAGTTCCCTTCTACTTACCATGGATTTGTGTGATATACAACTTGCAATTAAGCATGGCTTGGTGATTCAGTGATTAATGTATATACGACTCCTAAAGGAGTAGAGCAGGCCTCCCGTCACATCCTTCATGATGTTTACAGCTGGGTACCTATTAACAGGAAGATGGAAAGGGCCATTTACAATTCAGTAACCTTTATGACAGTGAACTCTTTAATCAGCATTTTATTTCCTTTGTAACACTTTAGTCATCTACAAATGTCAGAATAAAATAGGGCCATGAAATATTTAGGATCGGCATGTGGAAATTGACTTCCCTTGATTTAGGCTGCTGTGTCTTTTCATTTTGTTGTTTTGGGAGCCTTTACTTTTATTGAAAGACAATTTATAACTAAATGCTCCCTACAGTGACTGGCATTCAGGGAGGAGGGAATGCAGAGAGCCCAGTTCTGGTTTCCAGAAAATGGTGATGTGTGCTGCATTGGGTAATAAGTTATTCAGATAAAAACATTAGCCAAGGGGTTGCATTTCTGAGCAGTGTTTAGGAGGTGCACGGCGCAGGAGTTGATGACAAAATACCCCAACATATTTTAGAAAGGTAATTAAGTATGAAGCACATCCATAATAATTTAAGTCAGTTAGAGTACGTACCTGAAATAGGCATTATTTTCTTAGTGGGATTCTGGGGCTTTTCCAGTTCAACAGCAACCTCCTGGTGTATTGTCAGAAATGTATACAATGGGTATTAATGGAATTACTGTGTTTATATAAAGGGCATTTAGACAATAGCTACCATCATTATTTCAACTGATTGCTGTTATTATTCTCTCTTCATCTCTTTTGTCAAGTTAACTCAGTTTAAGCCTGATAACCAGGGATCTGATAAAGGGAGGCACCCCATGTCTGCTTTCCCAAATATATGTTTTTAGACCTTAACAATTCTGACACTGTGACATTCTCGTCCCAAAGACTCCTTACTTAGAAGGGTTGGTTGCTATATAGGAAATCCTTTTTTGTGTGGCAGACCCCTGTGGCAGTCTGGTGATGCCTATGGAACCCTTTTCAGAATAATGTCTTAAAAAATAAAAATATGTAACTTGACAAGGGAAAACAATTGAATTACAATACATTTGAAAGAATGATATGCATATTTATATGTGTGTGTGTGTATGTGTGTGTGCATGCCATGAATAGTATTGGGGGGTGGGGTATGACTGAAGCTGGTAGATCATTTGAGCTTGGGAGTTCTGTGTTACGGTGGACTTAGCCAATTGTGAGTCCCCATTAATTTTGGCACAAATAGGATGAGCCCTGGGGAATAGGGGACCACTAGGATGCTTAAGAAGGAGTGAGCTAGTCTGGGTCACAAACAGAGGAAGTAAAAACTTCTGAGTTGATCAGTGGTGGGATTGGGCCAAGAGCAGCTGCTGTGCTTTCAAATCTGGGCAAGCTAGAGAGACCCTGGTCTCAGAAATACATGTATACACACACACACATATATGTATATATAAACATATATTATATAGCTAACTATGTATACATTTATACATGCACATAGATTGCTGTGTGTTATATATATGTAGTATATATCTATCCATCATTTGTCTCCCTATACATCGTCTATCTATATGTCTGTCTATCTGTCTTTCTATCATCTGTCTGTCTATCTCTCTGTCCTTCTGTCCATCTGTCTGTCTTTCTATCATCTGTCTATCTCTCTGTCCTTCCGTCCACCTGTCTGTCTTTTTATCATCTGTCTGTCTATTTATCTCTGTCCTTCTGTCCATATGTCTTTCTATCATGTCTATCTATGTATTTGTTTGCCTGTCATCTATCTATATGTCTATCTATCTCTCTATCATCTATATATCTGTCTATCTATCTCTCTCTGTCTTTCCTTCAGTTTTTCTGTTTGTCTTTCTATTTGTCACTCTATCTATCTCTCTGTCTCTATCTATTACTTTTTAAAAAGTTCATGGAATCAGGTTAAGAATCTCTGCCATAAAGATGATCTGCCTTAGCTCAGAATGCTTTTTATTTGCATTGATAAATATACTAGGAGAGACAATAGCAACTGAACAGATAGGGTTAATTAGGCTCTGAATCAGGAAAACCCAGATTCAAATCCAGCCTCAGATTGCTTACAGTGTGAGTGACCATGACAAAATCACTTAACTTCTCCAGGATTCTGGCAAGTATTTAAGACTTATCTACTAAGACCCAGATGGGTTGTATTTGCATCAGTGGAATTGCATTTTTAAAAAAAATTTCTTGCTTTAAAAGGCAGTTAGTCTCACATTGTTTAGACTCATTCTCAAATGTTCTGGAGCAAGAAGGGGCCCCTGTAATTTTTGTTTCCAGGAATTCACGCTGACAGTCATTTATTAAACATCTCCTGTGTGTAGGGTGCTGTTGATAGTTCTAGGAACTTGATAGCTATGTTAGTAGCTCCTCTTGAAGAAATCATCCCATACAGCTTCTTGATGGCTGTTTAAGACTTGAAGGTAGAAGGGATAGGATCATTATCATCTACTCCTTGCTGGTTTTATTTTTATTTATTTGTTATGGGAGAGGACTCTGGAATCATCCAATGGAATAATTAAAAACAAACATTCAATTGAGTAGTTATTATTGTACCGTCTAAATTGGAAAGGACCATAGCAGGTTTGACCTTGAAGGGACCTTAGAGATCATGAAAGATTGCTTTTGAGTACCAGATTTGGGGCCCTTTTTTTGAAGGGGTAAATAAGATATGAATGATACTCAAAAAAGAAGGTAAAGTATAGAATCATATTCCAGGAAGAGTGGAAAAGGGCATCTGATGGATACTCTGCAGTTTTTTTCTTACCCCCCTGTCTTAGCTGATAAGGCAAACTGGAAATTGAGCAGGGTTTTAGGGTCAGTCCCTAAAGCATCAAATGGGCAGATGGAAACAATAGAGGTCCCCGGGAAGATGTTCTAGGCAGAATTCCAAGCCAACAGATACCTAAGACTGCAGTTTTCTGATTATAAGAGAGGTGTCCAGGGATACCAGTGGGACTGTGTAGTACCAAATATGAGAGCAAAAGCTGTCCATTCTAAGTTTAGGATAGATTTGACCTTAGTGAAACTATCTAAAGTAATGATGGAGTGGGATGAGGGGGTGAAGATAAATGGTCAAGGAACAATGTATTTGTCTGTCCCTGAAGATAATACCAAAAACACCCATTACGTTGTAAATTTCTCCTGCTTCCTGGGCGATGTTATAACTGATAGAATGAAGAAGATCAAAGAAACTAGCTTCCTTGGGCATGAGTTTCACAGAGGCAGCCAGGTGGCATAGAAGAGTGCTGGAACTGGATGCAGGAAGACCTGAGTTCCAATCCAGCCTCAGATACTTACTAGCTATGTGACCTTGGGCAAGTCACTTAATCCTTATCTGCCTTAGTTTCCTCATTTGTGAAATGCAGATAATAATAGCACCTTCTTTCCTAGCTTGTTGTGAGGATCAGATGAAATAGTATATGTAAACTCTTTGCAAGCATTAAAGGACTATTTAAGTGCTTTCATCATCATCATCATCATCATCATCATCATCATCATCATCATCATCATTATTCTACCCTCCCTTTGCCTGTTATCTGTTGTCTTTTTAAAGTCTAGCTGAACATTTTCTAGTTCTCAGACTTTAGAGCCTAGACTGAGCTGCATGGCTGGGTTTGTTAAATCTGATGCTATAAGTGGTCTTTTGGGTTTGAGTATGTCCCTGTGGAGAATTCTAGCTATTGCAACAGCCCATGAAAATCAAAAGTGGTACATTTAACACTGTGTGCTTGAAATTCTGCCAAATGAAGTAGAAGAGACCAAAACTAAGGAAGCAAATTGACTATTATAAAGAGGGATCAAATCTTAGTGTAAAGAAATGTAAGTTGATGGAATAAGTAGTGAAAGAATAGTACAGAAAGTAAGGGAAGGAATTTACTTAAATGCTAATACAAACTAAAAAGGCTGTTGCTTTTAAGTCCACAATCCAAAAGGGAATTTTAGCCACTGTTATATCTATTTTTGCCATTGTTACTAAGATATACTATGATTACCTTTTTTTGTCATGGTCCCTTTGAGTAGTCTGGTATAGGCTATGGAACCCTTCTCAGAATTATATTTTAAAATGCATAAAAATTATAGGATTACAAAGGAAACAAATTATATTGTAATATGTTTATCAAAATATTTTTTTAAAAGAAATCCATGGACTCAAGGTTAAGGAGACTTGTGTATCATCCATGGCAAATAAAGAAAGCTTGGATTTATTTCTTTAAAAAAGTTAACGGCATTGAAAAGTCAACATATCCTGTATGAAGTTTGTAAAAAGGAGATTCTCAGATTGAATAGGGAAGGTAATTGATTTAGGTTTATGTGACTATATAGATTAGAGAGAATAGATGCTGATTTAAGAGTTGATTCCCTTTCACACTCCCAAGAATCAGAGTGATAAAGTAGAAGGAACTCTGGACTTGGAAACTGGAGGATCTAGATTCAGCCCCCACTGTTGCTCACTTACTAGCTTTCTTAATTTTATGTGTCTTAAGAAACTCCTTTGAACTTATCTGCTAATCATCTCTCTTAAATATATATATATATATATATATATATATAGTTGTTGATAGTTTCCCACACTGAGAAATGGACTATTTCCTACCTGCTTTTGCTGTTTTCCTCTTTTTCAGTACCTAAGGAGAAATTAAAAACAAAACAAAACTGGAAAATTTTGAGCCAGGAGTAAAGGCCATGTTTTTTCTGGGAGCTGATATGAATTTAATACTTGCAGAGGGACAACATCAATTTAACAAATATTTATTAAGTATCTCCTGTTGTATACTAGTCATTGCCTAAAGTACAAACAAAGCACTTCCCACCCAGAGTTTAAGTTCTACTGAGGGATATGGCACGAGCACCTAAGAATAAAACAAATGAAGTAAAAACAGCCAGGTAGGTTGGAGGCCTGTTGTGGAAAGCATTTAGTGTTAGGATAAGGCGTACAGAGGGCTAGAATAGGGTCAGGTTTTCTCCTAGGTCTTTAAAGGTGGCATCATCCTAAGCATCAAGGCCAACAGTTAGCAAACATGGTAATTCGACTTCAAACTCCTTGAGAGCAGGGGTTGTCTTGTACCTGCCTTTATATTCCCAGCCCTTTGGACACTGCCTAGCACGGTGGAGGTGTTTAATCAATTCTTCTTGACCCAATATAGAAAGTAGATAGCCAGTGAAAGTTTAGGCCTGGGTCCTCTTGATGTCCAGTACCCCTAACTGCCTGGATCACTTCTTACAATCTGAACCGAGCCAGGCCATGGGAGATATAGTTGTATTTTCTTCCCACTCCTAAACTGAAGAACCCCGAAGCCCAATTCTGATGACATACAACAGGATTAAATGGAATGAGCTCTGAGGTCCTGGTTTAACCCTTGCCACTGATACTGCCTTGGACAAATCGGTTCATCTCTCTGGGTCTTGGTTTCATCATCTGTAGAATGATGGTGTTGAATGAGCTGTCCCCTGAGATGGATTCCTTCTAGCTTTAGATGTCAGATCCCGAGTGGAACGAGGGAAAGAGAAGAAAAGAGTGAGGGCCAATAGACTGGTGATAGGTCTTATTTTTTAGTTGTGGGAGTCAATGGTGAAAATGGGGGAGTTGGTGATAGTGTGAGTATGGGGCACATCCAATGCTGAGCTGAATGGTAGCACGTAATAGGGGCTTAATAAATGCTTATTGATTGATTGATTTTAGGAGAAATGCGTCTTGAAATTTGAGCCTGGAAAAATTAGGTGTCCCCGTGATTTATCTTTTGAATGGGCAGCATGGCAAGCACTACCTACCTTTAAATAGATTCTGTCTGGAATTTTCCACCTCCCTCAGGGCCCTTTAACTCTTCGATTAGCCAAATAATATGCACCGAGGAGGAGGGGAAGAGACAAGAGCCCCCTCTGCGATGTCCCCCTTTAATCCCTGCACCTCGTCCCCAGGATCACGGCCGGCTGGGCAGCAATCAGTATGAGGCACGGAGTCAGTGGGAGGGGTTCTGGGTTCTCCATCCCTCCTCTACCTCCTCCGCCCCTCCCTATCTGATCAGGAGGCCCCGTTAGCCGGCCCTGCTGCTCCCACTTTGCCACCTCTCAGGCAGGATTATTTAAATGTTTATCCTTTCTTATTTCTTGACCTTACTTGTTTAGTCCGTGTTCCCCTGCCCGGCTCGTTTTGTGTTTCATGAGCTTAGCAAACCGTGGCCTCCAATTCCCCAGTTCTAGTGTTTTCACTTAAGATGAGGAGTGATGAGCCAAAGGTTTCAGGCTCAATCCTTGAGCAAAGGGCCGCTCTGACAGGGATTATTATTTATTTGTCATCTTGGATGTAATAAGCTGTAGGTACAGCATCGAGAGCCCTTGATTTATTGCGCTGTCTGCTGACACTAGCGGGACGTCGGCCGCCGCGCCGCCGAGGATGAATACCACACTGTCAGCTTTGTCGATCCGTCTCTGCCGCCGCGCTCCCTCTCATAACACATTCCCATTTCATGCCAGAATACATAAACAATCTTTCATTATTTTGATGCTTTTTTCATATTTGTTCTTTACAGAACATAAAGTTTGAATTTATGGGTTTCCTTTACATTATTTCAACACACTCCACCATTTTCCGGGTTTGTGGTTTAACTCTCAGAAATTGGCTGCCAGGTGATTTAGTTATTTTGGCTTTCGAGTTTTATAGTTATTTAATATCACAATGCCAGATACGGGAGAAAATGTAGTGCATGGGATGTATGGGATTTGCAGTTTAGACTCTTGTCATCAAGCTGGCCGTGATCCTCGGACAAGGTTCCGGGATTAAAGGGAGCCATGGCACAATGGGCTCTTCCTCCCCTCCCCCCCCCCCCCCCCCCCCCCGGGGAAAAATAGTTAAAGGAGTCTGAGGGAACTGGAAAGGGACAGAGGGTACAAGGTCTGTGTGCAGGGAAGTAGTGCTTTCCCCAACTGTAACCATGGGTGTTGTCTAAATTGGTGTCCCAAATCCGATCCTCCATTTTCTTTTGCTTTCTCTAGCAGCCTGGTCCAGCATCATTCACTGTCTTTGCTGAGTGTGTCTCTTTTGCCCTGATTCCAAGGTCCAGCGTTTTCCTTCTTTTTGTTTTGGAGCAGGTGACCAGCAGCCTAAATTTATACCTCAGCTGTATCTCGCTCCTCCCCCCTTTACCTTTCAGGCAAGAGCCTCACTTTACCTTTTTCTGAGGGAAAACAAATAGGTCTGGATTTGTTTGTTTCAAATAGGAAGTCACTCCTTCCTTCCCCAGGTAGAGCTCAGCCTGGCAAAATGCTTTCTATACCTATTTGTTTGTTTATTCGATTATGACACTCTGCTTGCCAGTTTTCCTGTGACTTAGTGAAACTCTCTGAGACTATTCCCCCTTTCTCTTTTCCCTAAAATTTCTTCCTGTCCTTTTTGGCCATTCCTTTCCCCTTATTTTAAAGGACAATGAAAATTAAATCCTACACAAATAACAGGTCTGCCTAGAAACCATCAATGGCCTTTCAACGAGGCACCTGCATGTTATTTATGTTTGGTGTTTTTTCTTGAAAGCACTGGCTTTCCAAACAAATGGCATAAGAGGAAAATGATATTATTAGTGTAGAGTGACACTTTATATAGAATTCTAATGATGTGCAAGTTGTTGCCATGATTATTATTGTTAGCGCCTCCTCCTCCCATATTTATTTTGTATCTACTTTGTAAATGTTTTATATCTATTTAGTAACTGAATGCTTGGAGTCTCCCTGCCTTCTCCCTGTTCAACCCCACTTCCCTGTAAAGTGGAAGATCCTGAAGCAGCTGGGCTATTTTTGTTTTTATTACTGTGTGTGCCCAGTATCTACTGGAGTGGGAAGCATGTAGTAAGTGCTTAATAAATGCTTATTGACCGTATTAATATTAATAATGGATCTAATGCCACTTTTTCTGCAATTGCAGAATTAATGTGTGTATATGTAAACATGTGTATATTCATATATACCTGTATGTACACACGTGTTTGGATTCTTGTGTGAGTGTGTGTATCTTTTGTGTGTGTGTATGTATCTTTTTGGTTTGGACTTATGAGTGAACAGTTAGAGGCGAATTCTCTTTACTACCATCAGCCCTTCTTTGCAAATTCAGTGGTTAAGTAACTAAGTCAGGGTCACCTGTGACAGAGACTGTGGTTGTTCTGACTTTGAGGCTTCCTATTTATTATGCCATACTACTTCTATTAAGGTGTGGATTTCTCTGGATATAATTATATGCATATGTATACACACAAATATACATACATATGTATTATATATAGATACATATATATATATATATATATATATTTGTTGTTAGTCATTCAGTCCTGTCCAAGTCTTTATGACCTGAGGATTTCTTTGTATCCATAGGGTTTTCTTGGTAAAAATACTGGAGGGGTTTGTCATTCCATTCTCCAGTGGCAGAGATTAAGTGACTTGCCCAAGATCACAGAGCTAAAATGGTTCTGAGATTAGACTTGAATTCAAGCCTTCTTTACTCCTAATCCAGCACTAGCCACTCTACTACTTAACCTGTCTCTCTCTCTATGTACACATACATATTATTATATTTAAATCTCTGCCTTCTATGGATGAGAAGGAACTTTTGGTGATTTTTCCTTCTTATATTAAGTCTGATGAATTGTTCCTTAGTGACATGGGAGGTGGTCATATATTCAGGACTAATGATTTGCACAGAAGTTGCCACATTTGATAAGGCAAAGTCCTTTCTGGGAATCCTGCTAAAGCATCCTCCACGATCAGATCCAGACTTATTTTGGGGGAAGGTCTTTGGTGCTCATATCAATGGGGTAGCTTCAAGAACACTATGCTCCCTGCCCTTGATTCCTTAAGAGAAGAGGACAGTATGAAGCCAGGGTATGACTTTCTGCCAAGTTGTTTTGGACATTATGTCCTCCCCCCACTCCCTCCACCCCCAAGATGTTAATAAACAGCAACCATGAATGTTATAAATGCCACATAATTTTTGTTACTTCTTCCTTTGCTCAGAAGCCTTCATTAGGACAGTAGGGAATTTGCTTACCTCACATTACATAGCACAGGCCTGTGCTGGCTGGAAGGGAACCCAAGTTAATTAATATGAGAAATTTGTTTTGTGTCCCTGGTTTAAAAAAAAAAAGTGCAGGTTGGTGTTGTCAGCAAAAGCTGCTTGTCACTTTGACCTGTTCTGTTAAGTGTTTGATGTGTTTTCTCAGAGTAATCTGTGAATAACATTATAGCCAGCCAGCAGAGAAACCGAGGGAGCGATAGCAGAATTAATATCTGGGAGCGTTGATAATTATATATCAGAATCTAATTTTTAGCACAGAAAATGTGTTAATGACAGAGAGGAAAACAAAAACCACTAGCTTCTCCCAGCAGGCCCCAAAGTGTCATTTATTATTTCTCAGCTGGATATCTATCAAGTTTATGGGTTAATTTTTCTGTAGACTGTTATTTATGGGTTTTTGTTTGTTTTCAGCCATCATTACTAACAATACGGTTAATAGCAATCATTTGTTATCCAGCACCAGGCGTGATGCCTCAGATGAGAGCACTGAACTGAGAATACTCATTTGGTAGCTGAATAAGGCTCTGACAGGGCCCATTTATAACAAGCTCATTCCATAATGTCCATCCTATTAATAAAATTTTGTTGCTGTCTAATTAGAGATGTCTGATGTGTATAGTCGCAGAGGAGAGAAGAATTTTTGCTATGGCTCCCTCTCCCCCACCCCCAAGTCTCTTCCCGGACAACTCAAGGTCCCCTAGATATTTAAGTCTCGGAGACACAAAAGGTGCAGGGAGGATTACGACTGTGAGTTTATGCTGAGACCTGTAGCTATAATACCTTAGAGATGAAGGCTGGGTTGAGGGTCAGGAGTGGTACTTACTCTCCAGACCCATTTTTCCCCCCTTTCTTATCTGTTCATTCCACACAGTTTGCCTGCCAAATTTGCACCAATACCAGGCAAAGCAATGGAGTTGTCTTTAATTTGTTTTTTTGTTAATGTGCATTAGAACGTCTGCCTCCAGTTGGATGTTGTCTCTCTAGTTCTAAGAAGTCAACTTTGGAGACTGGACACTTTAACTTGAGCTATGCTGCTATTGATCAGAAAATTTTTGCATCTTCTAAACACCAGAGCTCTCCCTAAGTGGATTGGGTTCTTTCTACAGTGAGATAACCATTAGAGTTCTTCCAGCAAAGGCTGGACTACAACATCCCAACTAACAACTTGTTGGGTATGCTTTAGAGAGGATTTTCATATACATCTGGGTTCCATGAAATGGCAGCCCTTAAGATCTCTGGCAGGAGATTCCATGACTCCTCTTTGGAACTAGAGTATGTTAAAACAGCCTCAGAGTTAGAAACCTCCAACCTCTGAGGATGGACTTGATCTCTGGAAGTTGCCAAAAGTCACCTGAACTGAAGCTAATGAATAGGGTAGCTGGATTCAGCTAGTTAATATGATTTGGGCTAAAACAAAACAATTGATGAAAGATGTCTGTTAGCTGACAAGCATTTATCAAATACCTGTTATGTGCCAGGTGTATAAGTGCTGGGCATACAAAGAAAAGTGGAAGAACCTACATGAAATTATGAAGGGTGAAATGAACAGCAACAGAACATTATATACAGCATTCTAAATACTATTGTTTGAAGAATAACTTGTATATGTTTTCCTCCAGAGAAAGAACTGATAAATAGAAACAAGTAAGATATAGTTTTACACCCATATAACTATATATCTTTTCATTCAATATGCCTTCTCTAGTGCAGAGAGGGGAGGGGATTTTAATGTAACAAAAAAACAAGTAAATAAATAGATTTTATTTTTAAAAAGATAGTCATTGCTCTCAGAGAGCCCACAGTCTAGTAGGGGAGACAATCTGCAAACAACTACATAGAAGCAAGATATAGATAGGATAAATTGGAGATAATCAACAGAGACATTACCATGAAGGGAGATTAGGAAAGGTTTTTGGTAGAAAGTGTTATTTTGGCTGAAGAAAGTTGTATTAATTTTCTCAGCTGTCTTATAAACTAGGACTGGATAATTCAAAGAGGATTTTCAAAAATCTTTTGATCAGTGAAAGCACCATTGGAATAGAAAGGCAGAGCCACATGAGGTAACTACTCTCCTTCAGTTATATAAATTTTGGCATCCTGGTTACAAAATCTGCCCCATTATCTTATAATCACTCAATAAGCCCCTAGTCCCATTGGCTTTTAGAGCTAGAAGAGACCCTGAAGGAAACTGAGGCCATGCACATTTAATGACTTCCTCAAGATCACAGTTAAATGGTAATCACTAAATAAGACTACTGCTATTAATGAGAGCTAACGTTAACAGAGGGGTTTAAGGTTTATAAAGTGATCCTTCTAACAGCCCTATGAAGTAGGTACTAGTGGACCCCAGGGTCCCTATACTGCACAAACAATTCAATGGAGACATTTTATAACAATGTCACATTTTGATTTGCTCCTTAAAGAAAACACGTCTTTGGGTGTGATCATACAGTGGGCCAGATGAACAGTGAGCCCTTTGTAAAAGTGTCAGGTTTTTTTTTTAAGCCTTTAGTGAAATCTCAAGAACACTAGTAATTTGGTATGAGAAGGGTGCCTCTCATGTAAAGACCTCAGTCCATTCCAGTAAATGGAAGTCCAGGTGAATAAGTCATTTCATTAACTGAGAGGGTCTCATACTCTAAATGTAATAAGATTTTTTTTTTTTGTCTCCAAGGGGAAAAATGAAAGAAGTGTGTAACCTTGGAAAGCTTTTATGCCCCTATTTATTGCTAATTGTTAAGATGCCCCACCTGGGGTGGAAGGTGGGGAACCCCCTCAAAACAGGAATTGAATATTAAAGGAAGAAATCTTGCAGCAGTTTGGGGAGATGCTTGCTTGAATTATACACCTTTGAATTAAGAGCACACAATCAGACAGTACACTGAAGAATGTTTTAAAATAGTTTTGTTGCTAGGTAACTATTTTTTCCTTTAGTAATCTTATTTTTTTCAACCTGAGAAATCTTTTTGCAAATGATCTTTTGAATAAAAATGATTCTTTATTCACCCCCACCCCAATCCTTTTCTCTCCCCAAACCCTTCTTTGTTTTATTTTTAAAGGGAAACTTTTTTTTTTTTTGGATAGAGCAGAAGAAAAATTTCCATCCTTAGCAGACTAGGAAAGTGCTATATAGATCTGAGCCTCTAGAAGGCCTGGGCAGGTGGCCTAGGCTTTATTTTTTTCTTCCTAAACTGCACTTGACTAGAGCTTATCAACCCTTAATTAGTGATACATTTTCTCCCTGTGATTTCTATTGATGTGTTGTAGAGGGAAGACGGATTGAGCCTCCACCTGACCAGTGTGCGAATTGTTTTAGAAAATCCAGCCAACATCTCTCTCTCCCTGTCTCCATCTCCATCTCCCCTCCCTTTTCTCCTTCCATCTCCCTGTGTTATACTCACTCTTACACATACATGCACACAGCCTCTCTCTCTCTCTCTCCCCCTCTCTTCAACCCCTGACCTCCTTCTCCATCTTTCACACACACAGGTGCACACCCACACGCACTCTCCCAATTTCCTAACCTTCACCTTCCCCCCACTCCATTTCTCTCATACACTCACACAGACACAGCTTTTCTCCATTTCTTCTTCCTTCATCTCTCTCTCTCTCTCTCTCTCTCTCTCTCTCTCTCTCTCTCTCTCTCTCTCTCTCTCTCTCTCTCTCTCTCTCTCTCTCTCTCTCTCTCTCTCTCTCTCTCTCTCTCTCTCTCTCTCTCTCTCTCTCTCTCTCTCTCTCTCTCTCTCTCTCTCTCTCTCTCTCTCTCTCTCCTCTTTTTTTCTCCCTCCATTTCTGTCATACTCACTCTTACACACAGCTCCTCTGTCTCTGTCTCTGTCTCTTTCATTCATTCATTCTTTCTTTCTTTTGCCGTTCCCCTCCCTTGAAAAGGTGAAAAGCAGGACGCTAGGAATTAGGTTGGGTATTAGTGTTTTTGCTTGCCTGTGCAATAGAAACCGACAAGCGCGGGGCCCTCCGTCAGCAGATCAGGGAACGCAGATGGGAGGCGGAGGGCTCCCTGGTGGCAGCAGTATTGCTGGGATGTGATTGTGAGCGCCAGGATGAAGTCAGCGCTGACAAAGTGTGCGGATTGATGGATGGACAAAGCTGGGAACTGGATGTGAGAATGGATGAGGGCAGAGGGGGAATTTAACACAGACAAACAGAATGAAAGACAGAGAGGAATTGCCAGCTCAAGTATTCCCGCACTCAGATCCCACAGCAATTTACTTACTGCTAACAGAGCACAGGAGGGTTGTTTGCATCTTTGCAGTTTCTCTTTCAATATCTGGAGAGGCCACACCACAGACGGAGCCTGCAAATGCTAGCTAGGTTTTTCCAGGCTCACTCTGTACCGCCCCCCCCCCCCACTTTTTTTTTTTTTGCTTTCGCACTTTGCTTAATTCAAACGGAGTGCTTGATTATTTCCAATAAGTTCACGCAGTTTCCACAGAATGCGTTTTCTTTCTCCTGCCATTATTTTAACGTTTCCACTAAATTTACCTTAATCAGTTATTGTTGCTTTAGTGTGGTAAATAACAATATTTACCCGCTGCCTTTGAAACTGATGGCTCTGGAAGAAGACATATTGTTCCTTTATGAAGGCATGCGATAATAATGATTGTGCATGCTTACTATGAAATCCTTTGTGTCAGGGAAAAAAGTTAGTTGCTTCTTTTATCCAATCCTGGCGTGTTCTTGAGTGACTGGAGCCTTGGAAACAGTTTAATTTAAAGGGGGAATGTTATCACTGTTCATTCTATCCAAGTCCCCACCTAGGCTAAGCAGATACTAAATTCTAGATGACATAAACTATACAGTTTATGAAACTTTGCTGTTTAAAAGACAGTTTCAGAAATTCAGAGAAAAAAAGAACTCAAGTTCTTAACCTCAAAAACTATGATGATTTGTAAAAATGATACAAGATAGAGACTTAGAAATAATAGAAAAATATACTATAAAAATAAAATGTTGCGATCTAATAAAGAACCAGGGATTCCCACATTTCCATGCCCAAATTTGTGGTTAGAATTGGACTCCCTTGTATTAATAGTTTTCTGGGGGAAAAATACACAAAACTGGCATAGGAAAAATGTAGATTCTTTAGAATCAATAGTTATCCACTTGTGTTCAGATCCTGATTCTAACACAGACTAGCTGTGTAATCATGTGCATGGCCTTGGGAGAACCCTTGATTGTCACATGTGCGCCTTGTGATGTACTTGGTCTATACCCTTTGCCAAAGAGTGTAGTTTCAGAGACAGGATTTCTGGAGCACCAGGAGAGGTTCCAGTTGAACTCTTTGGGAGGACCATCAGGATTCTCCAGTGAACTGCTTTAACAATTAGAGTCAAAGTCTTTGGAGAAGGGCCTTGGATTTGCTAGAGATGATGAATGGGATGGTTTTTTAATGAAATTAATAAGTTGTCTATTGCATCGAGATCCATGAGATATATTTTCAGGTTTGGCATAGATTATCTATCACTCCGACTTTCAAAAGTGAATTTGTCCTATGGCCCGGCACCTGCTTCTTCTCTTGCAGACAGAAGACTGGGGAAGAATGTAAGCCTTTCTGGTCATCTTGTCCATATCTAACATCATTTTTGGATAATATGAGTTCAGAGCCTGCTAACCGCTTGGATATTGTATTGTATATTAATCTTGGTATTGAGTAATTTTTCAAAGGTTGAAAATTTGACAAGTGATAAAATTAAGTTTTCTCAACCTGGCTTGTATGCAGTTCAGAGGCACAGCCTCACTTAATGCATGGCACCAAGATCTCTCTTCCTCCATGTAATATGGGAACCAAGGTTATTAAAAGAGATTGGAGTCTTAGAGAAGAAAAAGTTTGGGAATTTATTATGTGGTAGTTCACTAAGCTGAGTTGTTTCTTTCATTTCTAAAGGAGTTTCCTTCCTTTAGTAGTCCTTTTGCTCCAGTCATCCTTTTTTTCTGACTTCCATGATTTAGGAGTTTTTGAATGTTTACTTCAAGTTATTTAGTTGCTTAATTTAAGTGCAATAATAAGATTTCAAGCAGGAAAGTGATAATTTAGTCTAGCCTCCACAATGAAAATAAATTAAGAAATAAGACCCAGAGAGATGACTCAATAACCTTTCTTCCTTGGAGGTTCACACTATCAACCCATCTTAATTTTGATATCTTCCCTTTGTTAACAATTTTTTATTCATCCTGTATATGGCTTTGTGTCTCCTTTATTAGATTGTAAGCTCCTTGAAGGCAGGGGTTATCTTTTGTTTCTTTGTATCCCTGTTTCACTGTGCTTAGCACAGTGCCTGACAGAGTGTAGATACTTAGTAAATGTAGATTGATCGATTGACTGAAAGGTGATGATCTGATTAAGGTTCCACAAGTTGTAAATGATAGAGCTGAGTTTTGAACTCACATTTGACTACTTTGATAACATTTATTTTTTGTCTTTGCTGTATGAGTCGGCATCTTTTTGTGGGGCAGGGTTAGGGTTGTTATTTTTGTTTGATCTAATTGAATAACTATATAAATTTTTATTATTGCCTACATTCATGTATATTATATTTACATAAATATTATATACATACATCCATACACTTACATATAGACTAACACTCTCTCATTTATGGACACATCCAGTCAATAAGCCAACCAACAATGAGCATTAAAGCCCGTACTGTATGCCAGGCACTGTGGTAAGCATTGAGAATAAATGTGGTCAACAAGACAATGCATGTAAGTCTCAAGGAGCTTATATTCAATTGAAAAGGCCAAAAAGAAGCAAAGGGAAGATGATATCCAGGATGGAGACATGATTGAGAAATGAAGCTTGACCACCAACTAATTGTGTGTTCTTGGGCTAATCACTTAATTTTTCTGGAGCTCAGTTTCCCCATCTTGAAAATGAAGGAGTTGTACTTGTTTTTCTCTGAGGTCCTGTCCTGCTCTAATACTTTGATACCAATATGATACAATATGACTGAACTATAATATTAGTTATTCTCTTCAGAATGAAAAGATAACTCAGTGGCTAGAGTTTCATTTTGCTTTCTGGGTGAGGTCTGTTCACACATTCACCTCATCATGGCTCTAAAGTATTCATAGATTGAATGTGTTCATAGTTTGGAGAGTGTCTGGTGCATGTATAAATATATCTGTACATGACTTTACAAGGAAACAATGGAAAGGGAGACAATTAGCTAATTAGGTCAAACCAAAATAGCCTCTCCCAGTAGAATACAATACATCCAGGGAGTCACAGCCTGTCCCACAAATAGACCTAGACTTCAGAAAGAGCTCTGGGTTTTGAATCAGAAGGCCTAGGTTCAGATTTCAAGGGCCACACCTGAGTGTGTCTCAGAGATCCCCATTTCACTTCTTTAAGCAATATAGTCAATTGGTCAACATTTAGTAAGATCCTTACTTTCATTCAACTTAACAAGCACTTATTGAGTTCCTATTATGTGCCAACACTGGTCTAGGCACTAGGGATTAAAGATAAAATCAATCTTCCTGTCTGTCTCTCAGTCTCTGTCTGTCTGTCTGTCTGTCTGTCTCTTCCTGCCTACTTGCATTTTACCAAACCTCAATTTCTTCTGTAAAATTAAGAGTTTGGATCAGATGATATCTAAAGTCTTCAGCTCTGGATTCTAGGGGCGGGGTATTAGAATATGATAGGTATTGAATAAGCAAATATGCTACTCGAATAGATGCAAAACCACTAAATCCTACCTAACGTTCCCTGGGGAGTGAGTGGAATATTAACATTAACATTGTTCTATGGTATTTTTATTCATTTTGTTAAATATTTCCCAATTACATTTTAGCCAGGGTCAGGAGCACTTTGAAAGATGGATTAGATATGGAGAGCAAAGAGGCAAAAGAATCATTGCAAGCACAGGTGTGGAGTCAGGATAAGACTTTGGGTCATGCTATTGAGGCTCTAATGATGGAAGGCAATTTAGAAGTCATCTAGTAGAGGGCAATTAGGTGGTTCAGTAGGTTAAATGCCAAGCCTAGAGAACGGAGGTTCTGATTTCAGATTTGACCTCTGATATTTCCTAGCTGTGTGACCCTGGGCAAGTCACTTAACCCCCATTGCCTAGTCCTTACCACTCTTCTGCCTTGGAGCCAATACATTGTATTGATTCTAAGAGGGAAGGTAAAAGTTTGAAAAACAGTCATCTAGTCAAAGCCCTTTATTTTACAAATGGCAAGGGAGGGATTTTACACAGGGAGGAGAACTGGATATTACAGGTACATACAAGACATTTAAGGGCAGCTGTATGGTACAGTGGATAGAATGATGAACTTGAAATCAGGAAGACCCAGTTCAAACCTGGTTTCAAATATTTCCTAGCTGTATGAGCTTGGGCAAGTCACTTAACCTTGTTTATCTCAGTTTCCCTATCTGTAAAATCAGTTAGAGAAGTAAATGGCAGACCTCTCCAGCATCTTTGCCAAGTAAACCCCAAATGGGTCCACAAAGAATCCGACATGACTGAAGAACAACAAAGATGTGTCACCTTGGGCAAGTCACTTAACTAACTGTCAACTTCATTTTTGTCATCTGTAAAATGGAGATTAAAATTGCCCCTATTTTATAGACTCGCTGTGAGAATCAACTCAGATGAAGTGTGCAAAGCACTTGGCAAACTTTACATCATTATAAAAACTTACTATTATAATGACAATGATGATAATTGTTATTATTATGGTTTCTTTGTGCCAAGCTAAGGGCTTAGATCCTATCCAATGGGAAAACAGCTGATCCCTCCCCTCTTTGGAAACCTCATGGCTGCTTAAAAAAATCCCAGAGGGTCTTGTTTCAGTGCCAATCCATTCCCATGGGCTGTGTGTTCTTTGTGCTAGAAATGGGGCTGGGGTGGGCCATTTGGGCTGACTCTGCTTCCCCCTCACCCCCCCTGTCTCTGATGACTTTGGTGGCTCAGGTCCATTTTCATAAATGGTAATTTCAGGAGCACATTTACTCCACATAAAAGACGAGTGAATCCGTTTATAATAAATCTTGGTGTGGTGTGCGTGCTATCATTCCCTTCATTTGACCTTGGTGGAGCAGGCTGATGGGGCAGTGAAAAGTGTGTAATGAAAAATGAGTGAGCAGAGTGAAGTGAGCAGTGAATCCGTCTTGTGTGTGATTAGCTGTGAAAATCTCACAAACATGGCTTGGAGTCACTTCTCTCTTTAACCCTGCTCCGAATCTCCCTAGCACCCCATCCTAGGTACCCTCCTGCCTTCATCCTGACTTTCCACATGGAATATTTTGCCCAGAAGCTGTATCATCTCAGACAGAACAGATCAGACCTTTTTGCCCTCAGAAGGCAAATAGGAAGGATGTTTCATGCCAAGGATGCTGGTAACAAGCTAGACATGGGTAAAAGCCAGTGTGGAGATCTCTAGTCTGTCTGGAGCTCAGCCATTGGTTTAGCTTAAGCTGAAGGATGTTTCGAAAAGGCAGGGTGGCATACCAAGGAGATGTGAATGTGATAGAGTGACTTCAGGCCTGGCACTGTAAATCTGCAATTAGAACGAAGGACTCAGTGACTCGAGGTTGAGGTCTCCATTAGATCCATTTGAGGCGTCAAGCCCTGTAAAAGCTGCAGCTACCAGGGGCGGTAAATCAGACTTCTCTGGGAATCCTGGAATTCTGCTCTGGACGACTGGAACACGTAAAATGCAAAGTTGCCTTTAACGGTGTGGTTTTTACTGGGGCGATGTGGAAGCTAGCTTTGCGTGGGGCCTGCTGAGTGGCTCCCTGGATCTCAATTCCTTGCTGCATACAGCAAGTTTGCATTTTATAGGCGCTATTGTTGCCAGCCTCTCAGTGTGAATTCTGTAGGGTGGGGAGCATCCATCTGGCTACCAAGACTAAGGAAGTTTGGGCAACTATTCCCATGTCAGAGTGTAGGTTTCAAACATTTCTCTTTAATACAGAGAAGATACTGTGTTCATTTTAAGAGTCAGAAGAGGGAAAAAACATTTGTCGAAAGAGGTCTACCTTCCTGAGTTTACTCATTAGCTAGATTTATGATGGGAAAATATTTATTTTATTTTATTTTATTTTCTAGCATGGGTTCTTTTAGATTACAATAAACAACAATAGCAACAAAATCCATTCTGTAAATCCTCAGCTGTTTGAACCATTTTGGAAGGAAGCCACTCTGACTGAATGATAAATTAATCTTAGAGATGAGTATCTTCATGGGAAAAATTGTTTTTTATATTTTCTAAATCTGTATTTCCGTAGATGGAAAATTGAGGCTCTCAACTTCATAACTTTGGGTGTTATTCTTGATTCTTCACTTTTCCTCGTCCCACATATCTAATTAGTTTCCAAATCTAGCCATTTCTACCTTCAAAACATCTGACCTTACTCTTTACCTCTTCTCTGGAGATATATTTTGTTCTCTAGTCAGCCATCACCATGTTAGTTTAAACTCCCCATATCCACAGCCAAGTTTGTTACTGTGACCTTCTGAATATTCCCCCTGCTTTGAGGCTCTCTCCCTGTTTAAACCCATCTTCACATAGCTACCAAAGTGACTTTTTAAAATGCAAATCTGACTATGTCATGGCCCTGCTCTGATGTTTCCTCTAGAATCAAATATAAAATGCTCTTTTTAGCTTTTAAATCTGTTCACAATGTTGCCTCAATTGAGCTTTCTTGAGTCATTATTCTTTATTTCCCCTCATATACTCTATGATCTAGCCAAATGAACTTCCTCTTTGTTTCTCACCTGTCTCCATGCTTTCCCACCGACAAATTTTCATGCCTAAAATGCACTCCCTCCTTACCTCTGCCTTATAGAATCTCTTTCTTCCTTGAAGACTTAGCTCAAGCACCACCTTTTACATGAAGCTTTTCCTGATCTACTTTACTCATTTCCTACTTCCTTCTCATCCTGACTTGTGTTACCACTGAATTGATGGTGACTCTGGAAAGAGTGAGGGTTGATGACTTTGTAGAATTAAAACCAATTCACTCACAAGTCAAGACATGACCCAATGGTATCTTTGGCCCTTTTTGAGAATGAAGGATGAACAACAACTTCCTTCTCTCTCTATTTTCAGAAACCTTGATCTTCTGTTTTAGAATCAATACTATGTATTGGTTCTAATCTGGAAGAACAGTAAAGACTGGGCAATGGGGGGTTAAATGACTTGTCTTAGGATCACACAGCTAGGAAATATCTTAGACCATATTTGAACCCAGAGCCACTTGTCTTCAAGTCCCTTCTCTCTTAAACTACCTTGTATTCAATTACTTTGAATTTATTCTCTCTATATTTATTGTGTATATAGTAATATAGGGCAGCTAGGTGGTTCAGTGTATAGAGTGACAGATCTCAAATCAAGTCTTCTGAGTTCAAATCTGACCTTAGATACTGACCCTGGGCAAATCAGTTACCCTGTTTATCTAAGTTCCCTCATCTGTAAAATGTACTTGAGAAGGAAATGGCAAGCTGCTCCAGTTCCTTTGCCAAGAAAACTTCAAATGGGGTCACAAAGAGTTGGTCATGACTGAAATGACTGAACAAACAAATACTAATATATGTCCTTATTGCCTCTTCAATCAGAAAGTCAGTTCCTGGAGAGTAGAAATTTTTCATTCTTTGTGTCTCTAGAGTCAAACACAGTTCTTGAAACATAAGTATTTTAAAAATTCTTTATTTATTTTAAAAGTTCTTTTCTTTAAAAAAATTTAGTTTCACATTCATTCTCTCCCTCCTTCCCAGCTCTCCTCCACTCACTGGGAAGGCAAACAATATGATTTCAATTATACATGTAAAATCATGCAAAACATATTTTGATATTAGCCATATTACAAAAAAATAAAATAGAGCAAGAAAATTATATATTAGTTTGCAGAGTTTGTTAGTTCTCTCACCAAAGGTGGAGAGTATTTTATCATGATGAGTCTTTTGGAATTGACTTGGATCATTTTGTTGATCAGAGCAGCCAAGTCTTTCATAGTTGATTAGCATTACATCATTGTTTTACTGTGTACAATGGTCTCTTGATTCTTCCCTATTCACTTTGCATCAATTCATATAGGTCTTGCCATGGTTTTTATGAAATGACACCCACACCTTGTTATTTCTTATAGCATGATAGCACTCCATCACCATCAAATGGCACAACTTGTTGGACACTCTCCAATTGATGAGTATCCCCTCAATTTACAATTCTTTGCCATAACAAAGAGAGCTGTTATAAATATTTTCATATTTATAGGTCCTTTTCCTTTTTTTTTTGATCTCCGAGATACAGTCCTAGTAGTTGTATTGCTGGGTCAAAGGCTATGCATAGTTTTATAGCCCTTTGAAAATAGTTCCAAATTGTTTTTTAGAATGATTGGACTTGTTTACAACTTCACCTACAGTTTATTAATCTACCTATTTTCCTTTATTTCCTTTGTTCCAGCATTTGTTATTTCTGAAGGTATGAGGTGGTATCTCAGAGTTGTTCCAATTTGCATTTCTGTAATCAATATTGATTTAGCATCTTTTCATGTTGCTATAGATAACCTTGATTTTCTGTTCTGTAAACTGCTGTTTATATCTGACCATTTATCAACTGGGGAATGACTCTTATTTTTAGAAATTTGGCTAAGTTTTTTATATATATGAGAAATGAGGACTTTAAAAGAGAAACTTGCTGCAAATATGTTAATATTTACTGTTTATGGTACCTATAAGTAAAATGTAGTTTTCTTTATTATCTCTTTTAGTTAGGTCTGTTTTTGCTTTTGCTTTGTTTGAGTTCACGATTGCTATCCCTACTTTGTTTTCCCTTGAGCTGAAGCATGATAGATTTTGTTCCTGGCCTTTATTTTAACTCTGTGTGTTTCTGTTTCAGTTGTCTCTCTTATAAGCAAAATTTTGTTGAATTCTAGTTTCTAATCTATTCTGCCATCCATTTCTATTTTATGAGAAATCTCATTCCATTCACATTTACAGTTATGGCGACTATGTCTTTTCTTTCATCTTATTTTCTTCTGTTTACCTTTTCCTCTCTCTTTTTATCCTCCCTTTCCTTAAAAATCCATTTTGCTTCTGACCATTGCTTTAATCTTTAATCTACTATCATTTTATCATCTTCCTACCTTTCTCTTATCCCCTTCTCCTATTTCCCGTGTGTGTGTGTGTGTGTGTGTGTGTGTGTGTGTGTGTGTGTGTGTGTATTTATTACCCCCTCTTTAAACCAATTCTGATGAGAGTGAGGTTCAAGCATTGGCCATTATTGCCCCCAACCATTTCCTCCTCCTCTATAACTGCTCTTCCTTGTATTGCTTTATTATGTGAGAAAAATTTTCCATTCATTCTGCTTCTCCCTTTTCCCTCTTCCTATGGCATCTCTCTTTTTTACCCCTTCATTTTTTTGAGAACAGCTCAATATAATGGACTCCTACTTATGACCTTTATCTATGAAGACTCTCCTAACTGCCCTAATAATGATAAAGTTCTTGGGAGTTATATGGATGATCTTTTCATGTAGGAATATAAACAAATTAATTTTATTCACTCTCATGATTTTTATGCTTCTCTTAAGTTGTGTTTGAATGTCATAATTCCTATTCTGATCTGTTCTTTTCATCAGGAATGCTTGAAAGTCTTCTGTTTCACTAAATATTCCATTGAAGGATTGTACTGAGTTTTGCTCAGGTGGTTATTTTTGTAACCTACTCCTTTGTAATCCTAGAATTTTAATCCTAGTTCCTTTGCCTTCCAGAACATCATATTCCAAGTCCTGTTTTCCCTTGTGTGATTCTGACTGTGGCCCTGTATTTTGAATTGTTTCTCCTGGTAGCTTGTAATATTTTTTTCCTTAATCTGGAAGCTCTGGAATTTGGCTATATATATCTGAGAGTTTTCATTTTGGGATCACTTTCAAGAGGTGATCAGTAGAATATTTATATTTCTATTTTACTCTCTGGATCCAAGATATTGAGTCAGTTTTCCTTTATAATTTTGTGAAATATGATGTCTTATATAATTTTATTACTAAAAATAGATAAATTATTCACAGTTGATAATCATTCAATATTTTTATTGCTATGTACAATGATCTCCTGACTCTGATCACTTCACTTTATAGCATTTCATATAAGTCCTCACCAATTCTAATTTTTAGGAAATTATTTTCTTCAGTGAATTTTTGTACCTCCTTTTCCATTTGACCTAGTTTGCTTTTTTTTTTAAATTTCTTTTCTTTAGTGAATTTTTGTACCTCCTTAACCATTAGGCCAATTCTGTTTTTGAAGGTATTATTTTCTTCAGTATTTTATTTGTTCCTCTTTTATCCAACTGTTACTTGTATTTTCATAATTTTCTTATATCATTCTGATTCCTTTTCTCCATTTTTCCTTTCTCACTCTTATTCCTTTCCTTAATGTTCCAGGAATTCTTCCTGGTTTTAGACCCAATTAACATTTTTCTTTGAGACTTTTCTTGTAGCAATTTAAAATATTATTTTCTTTTAAGTTTATTTCTCAGTCTTCCATGCCACCAAAGTAACTTTTTATGGTCAAATTCTTTTTTTTTTTATTATTTGCTTATTTTTCCAGCCTTTTCTTGACTTTGAACTTTATGCTAAAGTTGGATTCTATTCACCTAGCCTTGGGGAGGCACCATCCAAAGCTTTTAGGATTATTTTGAGCTTCTGTTTTAAGAATTAGTTCTATGAGTCTACAAGGTTTTGGTACTTCCAAAGCGGTGTGATTTGGGGAAAGGTGTGATCACTGCTTTCTTGATATCCTCTCTGGTATTTACTCAGAAAGGACCCCTGTTCTTCTGCAGTTGCAAGTTTTCATGCTTCAGTCTTGGAAATGTGACCAGCACCCCTGCTTTCTTGTGACTGATCATAAGTACTCCTCTCCACTCTGCAAATTGCTTATGGGCAATATAGGGGTTGGTCAACTCTAGTTGCACTCAATGCCAGCAAAGGGTCCCTTGTAAACTCATTCTCATTAATTGTTCCACTCCCTTACCTTCTCTGGGTTGATACCTTCCAAACTGATCCTTCCATTATAGCCACCTCCAAAGCCTGGTGTTACCCATCCTCCCAGCCAGCTCCCAGCCTCATGTTGAATACCTCTCTTGCTGAACTCATAAGGTGTCTTTATCAGGAAAAAGTCTCACTCTGCTTTTTTTTTTTTAAATTGACTCTTCCACTTCAGAATTTGATTTGAGGAATTATTTTAAAATTGTTTAGAGGAAAATGTTGGGGGAGTTCAGATTAGTTGCTGCTTTTCCTCCTCTATCTTGACTGTGCCCCAACGTGGTGGGTTCTTAATATATTCTTGTTGATATCTTCCAGAGGTGGTTCAGTGGATATCATAGAAGATCTAAAATCAGAAAGAACAGAGTTCAAATCCAATAGCAGATTTGACAAGTGTGATACTGGGCAAGTCACTCAACCTCTGTCTTTGTTTCTTCATATGTAAAATTGGGACAATAATTATGCCTACTACCCAGGGTTGTTGTCAGGATCAAATGAGATAATAATTATACTATGTTTAGAACAGTGCCTAGCACATAGTAAGCACTATAAAATGTTTTTTATTATTATGTTAGCTGTTATTACCTCACCAGACTATTGTGAGTATAAAATGAGTTATTATTTGTAAGATGCTTTGCAAACCTTAAAGTGATATATAAATGCTATTATTATTTTTATGGCAACTACTTTAATGAATAGATAAGAGTTATTTTAATCATCCTACCAGTTGTTTAGATATTTAAATGTACACCTAGGATTCTTGAAAACAATGTTTTTATAAAACAGGCAAGATGTGATTCCCACAATCTTATTTACCCCTTCCTTCAACTTTTAAAATCAATTATTTATTCAGCATCATTGTGGAGAAAGCAAGATTGGCTTGTTCCAATGAAACCAGCTTGGTTCTGACTTACCACAAATACTAAGTTAGCAGAGTTGGATGACCAAGATTTTACTCTAGCAGTAATATATGATAGTAAAATTAAAATTCAGGGACTTTGCAGAATTTTGTGGCACAGTGTAGGTTTGTATTTCATTAAGTCAGGCCTTCTAGTTCCCAAGAATTGCTTCCACACTTATCCTCACATTCTGTGGACTTTATGCTTTTCAGCATACACTTTCATGAGCACAAGGAAGAAAATCTCTACCAATACCCAGGAGCTGGGCTTTGTGACAAAACTCTGTAGTACTAAACACAGAATAAATCACACCATCTTGTGGGATCATCAGAAGGGGCTTAGGAGAACTCAAACAGAAAATTAGGGTGACTTCTCATTTTTCTCTCATTTCCCCAAAGGCTCAGGCCTCTAGCAAATGTTCTAAGATTGACAATTGCATAACATGTCAGAACAGTTAAGTAATCCTTCAATTAACACTCAATACTGTAATATCTCATGGGCCTCACAATTTAAAAGGAACATGGGAAACTTGGATAAGGTCCAAAGGAAAGCCACAAAGATGATGGAAGGTTGGAATATAAGGCCTATCAAAAAAGGTTTAAGGAATTAAGATTATTCAGCATAGGAGAGAGAAGGATGCTTGCTGTCTTATCAGCTCTCTTAAAGAATATGAGAAATTGATATAGAGGGGAAATTAACTATTTTTCATCCTGACTATGAATTGAATGAAAAGGAATGGGCTTAAATTTCTGCATGTGGAATTTAGGATAAGTATACAGAAAAATCTTATATTTTCATTTATATTTATTATGTTTGAAAATTTATTGGAGTATTTACTTTTGGCTGGTGTGGTTTGGACCAGATGGCCTTGAAGGACTCATTGGACTCAGAGTCTAGAAATTTTGTGAGACTATGGAATGAGTGACCCAGGAAGCAAGCTTGTCTAGTCTCCATTACTGAAGATTTTTGTTTGAAAACAGGGAATTTGCTCATCTCTCTGAGATGCTTTAGATGTCATTCTCTCAAAATGTCAAGGTGTTTAATTTTTACAAATCAAACACTCAACCTAGTCATTCTATTCCCTTAAATACTTCAATTAGAAGGAAAGAAAAGGAAATTCCAGGAAAAAATCTAAGCTGCTTCATCCAAGGGTTATAGTCATTTTGTAGGGATTGTAATTTTTTAACTGAAGGGGAACATATAGTACTAGTCATATTAACTCCTTATTTACCTCAAGTACCCATTACTCTTACCATGTGGTTTCTTTAATTTCTCAGGTACCAGAAAGTAAAGGAAATAGAAGAAGGAAGCCCAAGAAATTATAACTGAGAGTTACATTCATTTTTCTAGATTTTGCATGTGTATTTATGTATGTGTGTGTGTGAATATTCTATATAGGAGATGTCTTGATGTAGAAAAAAAATGGGAATACTTTAAATCATTACAGAAAGCATGGAGATATCTAAAGAGATTTCTTATGTTAGAGACAAATATTAAATAAATGCTCATCTATATCTAAGGCACATATTTGCATTTCTCTTCTGGAAAGTTCCTGTTTCAACAAAAAAAATTGTAAACTTGTGTAGTTTGTTATGGAATTTTAAATTCTCATATAGCATGATAGAAAAATTTGTTTCTACAAATCTGTAGTAATAAATATAGTGAGGCATTTTTTTCTTATTGTGAAATTTGGATTTGTGAACTCAAATATAGCAGAGCAAGATTTAGGGAGTTAACAAAAATATATTAATAGAATGAAAAAGAGGGGTGTGAAGGGAGAGAGTGAAGATTCCTATTGAAGGACGGTTTGATATATTTATTTTTCCTATATTTTATTTCTTGCCATTTTTAGGTTAGATCCATGACCTACCAAAATGTCATCTTTCAATATTAATGAATAAGTTGACAAAATGGCAAGGTTCTGGTTTAGGAAAATAGATTATTTGTCTAGTCTTTAAGCACTTATGAAATCCCTCATGTGTCCCTCAGTCTTGTGGATGAGTCCATTGAAAAAAATGGAAGATGAGACTCTTGCCCTAAAAGAGTGGTCTAAATGGGAAGAGAAAGGTCTGTCGGATGGAAGCAACTAAGAAATAATTTCATGATCAGTTTTGCATAATATATATGATATTTGCATGGAGAAAGCACAGAGAAAGGAAGGATTATTCACAAAGTTGATTAAAATCACTCAAGATGCTCCTCCTCAGCTCTGCTGCCTCAAATTTTTTCAAATGCTTCAAAAGGTAAGTGGAAGTGATTTAGGATGTTTGGCTTTCCAATAAATGGGTATTTAGAACCCAATAGTATTTTGTATGGCCATTTTCTTTTGGTTGAATTGGAAGTATTCATAATTTTGGAATTATTAGGCTCCAAAATTGTTATGCTGAAGCAATCCATTGCCCCTCAAGTACTGGTCTGCAATGACGAGGAAGCAATTATATTTTTAGCATCTTATAATGCTGTTTTGTCTATGGCACATATTATGTCTAACTTTTTTTGGCCAGGCCTGTGATTTCAGTGGTGTGGGGGAGTCTCCATATGGGGATAACCTCCAACAATGCAGTCCATAGGTTTGGACCAAATATTCTATTTGACACATGCCACATACATGCTATTATAAATATATTCCATGGAAAATTTTGTGATTCAAAATATGGAAAAAGAGAAAAATATTTTAAGATGTGGGGAGCATGGCCAAGAGGGAAAAGAATCCAGATAGATCCATTGTCCTTGAAATGAAAAGAAAAGAAGAGAAATCCCAACCTTCTCCACCATGATGGAATCTCTGGAATTCTGGGCTACTCTCCTTAGGTAGGCTAGAATGTGCATACTTTAGCCTCAAAGAGGCTCTTGAGAGGCAGCTGGGCTTATCTCCCCGTTTTCCAGCCCAGCTCTGCTATGCACAAAGGTCCTTTTCTAGGTGACATATCATGTGGTATTCCAAAGTACACTTTCTTTTAATTTACAACTTAATTTTCAACCTAATTCAGAAGATTGATACTATAATGCTATTTGCAGAAGTATTGAAATGTCAGTAAGTTTTATTGTCGTAATAAAGAGTATTCCATATATCACACACTCTATAGGGAGCCTTGCTTTTTGCATAGATCTTCGTAGCAACAACTGGTGGCTTAAATGCTGGCAATCATTAATTTTTAAAGAAGACATGGTTATGACGAGTTGAGGAATTAAGGCTGCTGGTGAAGAATGAACTTTAATTTTTTGACACTTTTTTGAGGTGGGGGAAGGAGGGGGTGTGTGTGCGTGTGTGCATTTTGCATGCTAAGGTGAGGCAGCAGCCAGATGATAAAAAATGGCCCAAATCCCAGGTTCCTAATACTTAAAATGCTGTCTGCTCGTAAAAGATTTCAGTCAGGGAGAGGCCATCTTCGAGCTCCTCTTAACAAATGGGTATCAGTGGCCCATGAAATAATCAATGCCGCTAATCCATCCTGGGGCCTGCCAATATGTTAATGGCTCTGGCGCATCGTTATTGCTACAAGACCATAAATCATCTAGGGACCAGAATGCAGCAGCAGCGGCAGCAGAGGCTGTAGGGCTGGGGAGGAAGGACTCAAACCCCTGGCCTGGAATAAAACCGCTGTCTCCCAACAATTAATGTCGGAGCCTTTTTCGCAGCTTTGGGTCTTGATTGTTTTCAGATGCTAAAAAAGTAAGCAGGACAGAGTGTAAATCAATAAAACTAGAAGACAAAGTGTTTTAATAATAGGGGAAGTTCAAAGTAAATCATAGTTCTGTGTTTATTATTGCTTTTGGGGTTATAAATAAAGAGTTACTTACTACCACCCAACAAGGCTTTAGTTAACATGGAGGGCCAGAAGGTTGGATATCAGCTTTTGGAAAGAGAGTTTACTTTCATTGTTTGACAGGCTTACAGAAAAAAATCAAAACAAAAACACCAAAATAAAACACCAGCCCCCCAAACCCTTGCCCTTAATCTTCCAGAGCCTCACTCCCTGGCATTGTTTGCTGGCTCCAGGAGGAATCTATTTTAATGACCATTGGAGGATATTTCCTACCAGAAATTTCCTGGTATGATATCACTTTGTCACTAGCACAGCCTGGCATCGGAAGGCAGAATTACACTGAGATTCCACTTAGGTATTGGACGACTGGAATAGAAGAAGAGAAATTTTAAATGGAGTCCAAGTTGTTTTGGAGGTATCAAGAAGATGTCAGCAGTAAGGAATTACACTTTCCAGTAATCCAGTGGTTGAGGGTAGCATTCCTCCCATGCTTCATTGAGTCTGTTATTCCACTCATTTGGGTAGTCTATCCAAAAATGCAGATCACCGTCCATCTATGCCTGCCCACTGGCCATCCAAATGTTGTCCTTTCCCATGTTATTTCCCTGACAGAGTCTCCAAGCTTTAATGCCTTCTTCCACTTCTGTAGTCACGATGGCCAAAGGTTGGGGGAAAAGGGAGTAAAGGATCAAGAGTTTAGGATGTAGAGTTGGAAGGGACCACAGAGGCCATCTAGTCCAATCTCATTTTTTACTGATGAGGAAACTGAAGTCTAAAAGGATGAAGTAACTTATTTAAAGGCAACATAGCCAGGAAGTGAAAGACCTGGACCTTGAATCCACATATTTGCATGAATTTAGGTGTTCCAGAGGCAACTATATGGTATAGTTGATAGAGCACTAGACTTAAAGTCAGAAATACCTGTTCAGATCTAGCCTCAGATTTTGGGCAAATTACTTAGCCTCTGTCTGCCTCTGTTTCCTCATCTGTAAAATGAGGATAATAACAGCACCTCCCTCCTTGGGTTACTGTAAAGATCAAATGGAACACTTTTTGAAAAGCTTTTAGCACAGTTCTTGCCCCATAGTAGGGACTTACCAGATACTTGCCTGTTTCCTTCCACCTCCAAGATTGGCATTCTTTCCACTCCGCCATGTTTCTTATTGTTTCCTCTGACCAGAGAGGCCCAGGTGGAATCTCTGGTTATATAAATACTTATGGTGAGCTTCAGGCAAACACAAGGTATCTCATTTAGAAAATAGAGTTGGATCAAATTGATCTGACTCTCTTTACTCGGTGTCAATTTAATTCCCAATCGGAGGTGTTGTAAAACATGATGGGAAGTCATTAAGTCCATCTCGTATAGACAAAGCTTATTTGTGCTGATTATGGTGCTTCTTGTTCTACAGTCTTACTCTCTGGGATTAGGAGCCATCTCGAAGAGGTGGGTCCGCCATTTTCCTGGAAGAGAAGATGCCCAATGGAATACCACCCACGGACTCTTATCTTGAAGTATACAGCGACTTTCTTTTGTTTTGGATTCTGACCTAAGAATAGTATCATTTAACCTACACTGAACCCTATTCAATATGTCAAACATTAATACTTTAAAGGGTCAAACTGGTTCAAGCAAATCAAATATTATGTGGAAACAGAGTCATTGGGTGGGGGAAAGCCTTCATCAGTGTCATTAACAAGTAGATCCAATCATTCCCCCATTAGCAGGCAGGGATGGGGCTAATAAGTGGATAGGTGAAACTGAGGAGCCATGGACAGTGTGCCTCCGACCTTCTAGTTGTTTTGCTTCAAGTTACCTAACCAGAAGATACTTTCAGCGGTCAGTTTATTTTGGGGTTCAGGATGTGAGCACAGGAAATGGCCAGAAAAACAGTGGCTCAGTATAGACAGAAAGACAATTAAAACTGATATGACTCTTAACAGAAGTGGCAAGAGCAGGCAGGATGGAAGTAATTTATTCAACGAATTGTCCAAATACATAAAACCACACTGATGTATGGTGCAGCAGTGGGACAGTGGAAAATTTGATCGTTGTTTCCGTTGTGTGAATTACTCAGGCAGGATGCCTTTGTGAAGTATGGGGGTTTGTTTAATGTTCTGACAACAATTTAGATCCTGTTATGGTTATTGCAGTGTAATGCAGTAGTAAAAATTGAACATGACACACCAGCAATTTATTATTTGTGTGTTTTTTAACCTTGAGTATCGGATTGTTTGTCCAAGCATATCCTTTGATTTGCTATGAAATTTATTGTTGATAAAAACAATCAGATTTCCATTAGAAGCAAAAAAATTCATTTTTTTTTGCCATGAACCATAGATTTAGAAAAAAAATTCAAACTAGGCTCCAGGACTTATGACAGGTAGACTCATGACATTATATGGTAATTCAGCATGAAAGAATAATTGTGACACTCCACTTGGTGCTGGAGTATAATCGTGCTGTGAGGTTCAATTCACTGAAAGGCCAAATTATCTTCAACTACATTAGCTTGACAACCTATAATGCTTTGCAGAGGCAATTTGTAGACGTTTCACAGAGTGCCAGCAAACATGGCTCACCATTATGCTACCCATTAACAAATTTGTGTAGGGAAAAAAGTAACTTTTCCATTTTCCCGATTGTTTTCAAGCTTTGGAATACAATAAATAGCTAATAGTAGGATGTACATTGCCACTTACTCTTTAGTTTTAAAATTTATCTGGGGTTTGGGAGGGCAAATTGATCTCACTGTTTAGAGAAATATTGATACTTTCCTTGGATTAAGTTATAGCCAGCTAGAGGGGGGTGAAATACTTTACTTAGGTACTAGTTCATCCTGTGGTCCTCACTAGCTTATGTGGCATTGAGGGAACTGCCGAATCTCTTTGGGTCTCAGTTTTCTCATCTGTGAAGTTGAGATGGTGATGCCATACCTGTTTAAAGGTAAAAGAGATGAGGTGTCCTGAGTCATTGAGTTGGATGAGCTTTCAGAGGGTCCTTTGAGGTCTAAGAGCTGCCTTTCTATATAAAATTTCTTACTACATTGAGGGTGATTAACTTGGAGAGATGTGGCTTTTCTCTCATAGGAAACAAAAAAGAAAGGGGAGACTGCAGACAACAATGCTAGCAGTGAGATAAATGAACACTTAATATTTTCAAGCTCTGTGACATCTGCACTATTACTTGGATATCTAAACATTTGTGTTATCTCTGTAAGGTATCTGCTTGTATATATGTATTTGCTTGGATACATATATACACGTCCACAGGGGAAAAAGTCCAGAGCTAGTCACTGGGAGTGTTAAAACCCCTCCAAATGGGAGGCTTCTTAATATAGGAAAATCCAATTATGATTCCTTTTATAAGAAGACGACTCTGCTTTACTTCGGACATGCCACCAAATGAAGGCTCAGCAAATTTGGTGATATCTAAGTGAATTTGCTCAATTGACATTTGTAGTTGAATCCCCAAAATTTCCAAAACATGTTCAGGTTTTTCCAAATCTGTTTCCAAGTGTTTGGTGTTATATGGATAAAATGTCATGGTTATTTTAAGGAATTTTTCATTTGTCACCTGGATGTTTGGAATAGTCTGATCATAATCATAATCCTTTCAAAAGCTGATATCATTTTCCTCTTAGCTCCAATTTAGTGTCCTGCTGTTGTCTCCTGGGTGAAAGGTCCTTAGACTGAAGTGAAAGGAGACTGTTGAGTGAAGAATTTGCATGGTAGAGATAATATGGGGCAAGAGTTCAAGGGTAAGGGAGGATTAGATGATTGGTACCTCTTCTTATTTTACTGAGAGAGGGACCTTGGACTTATGAATATGACTTTAGGAAAAGAATGGAGATATTCCAAGTGTTGCATTAGGTTTGGTATCAGATTCACAGCACCAATCTTCATCAATCTTCAAACATTCTCCATTGAATTCCAATAAATGTTTTGTTATTTTCTGAGGAGGCCTTTGTGCCATTCAGTAGTGTCAGAAACAGACACGACTATAATAGGTCATTAACAAAATCTAAAAAATGATTAATAAATATTTATTAAGCACCTACTATATGCCAGGCATAATCTAGTATTTTATATTTTCTTCAATGACCTTTTTCCATTGTTGAGAGATACCTGAAAGGTAGTTTAGTGGAGATCTTACACGTTTCTGCTTGTCACTTCTGCCTTCTTTTTTGATAGCACTTTCCCTCTTCCATCCATATTAAATTCTAAGCCTTTGACCAGGAGCAACAATGTAGTCCTTTTCAAGAATTTGTATCTTCCTTCCTTCCTTCCTTCCTTCCTTCCTTCCTTCCTTCCTTCCTTCCTTCCTTCCTTCCTTCCTTCCTTCCTTCCTTCCTTCCTTCCTTCCTTCCTTCCTTCCTTCCTTCCTTCCTTCCTTCCTTCCTTCCTTCCTTCCTTCCTTCCTTCCTTCCTTCCTTCCTTCCTTCCTTCCTTCCTTCTTTCTCTCTCTTCTCTCTTTCTCTCTTTCTCTCTCTTTCTCTCTTTCTCTCTTTCTCTCTTTCTCTCTTTCTCTCTCTCTCTCTCTTTCTTTCTTTCTCTCTTTCTCTCTCTCTCTTTCTCTCTCTCTCTCTTTCTTTCTTTCTTTCTTTCTTTCTTTCTTTCTTTCTTTCTTTCTTTCTTTCTTTCTTTCTTTCTTTCTTTCTTTCTTTCTTTCTTTCTTTCTTTCTTTCTTTCTTTCTTTCTTTCTTTCTTTCTTTCTTTCTCTCTCACCCCTTCTGCCCCCCCCATCTCTCTTTCTTTCTCTTTTAGAAGTAGAAATAACTGGGATGAAGTTTGTTTAATTTGCTGCCTCTTCTTCTTGTCCTACTGATAGTATTTAATTGGACAAAAAAAAATTTTTTTTTGGTGGATCTCTCCATAGTGTGCTGTGTTGCCAATATGTCTCTAATTCCAAGAGTATCTGGTCAAGAGGGGAAGTGACTTAGTTTTTCTCTGACTCCTCCTGGAAAAGCAGATATAAATCTTACCAAGAGTGGATTGGTCCTGCTATCATATGCCTAGGACAGATTTGGATGGAAGACTAGAAAAAGTAAAAATTGGAGAAAGACATTTTAGCAGGGAAGAATCTTATATTGATTATGATTATGATAAAGGTAAAAGACATTTTAGCAGGGAAGAATCTTATATTGATTATGATTATGATAAAGGTAAAATCCCATTACATTATGTAGGAAAGAAAAAAAGTTATGGGGGGCAGAATCATATTGGGTAATAGATTATTTTGCAGACACTTGAGTCCCAGTTGTATAGTTAAGAACATGCTACAGCATTAATGTTTACGCATAATGCTTTCCAATGTAATTTAGGCTGAACTGTTACTGACTTACTTAACATTTATAGGTCAACCACCTGCAGAAAGGGCATGTAGGTAGATTATTGTTGATTTTATGGTTATGGAACCTAGCTAATCAGTGAGCGTGCTGGGCTATAACTTGTTATGCTTCAGTGACTTTAACACTAGGCCTTAAGATTTCTTACTGGCAAAGGGAAAAAAACACTCATTTCTCATGACCCAAAGCCCCCACTGAGAGGGGAGCTCTCCTCTCATGTAGAGGGGAAAATACAGTGGGTAAAACAAAAGGTGGAGATCAATTTCTGGAGTGTCGTCAATGTGTTCTATCTCAATTCCTTTGAGGTTTCTTTGTGGGATTATTTTATTTGGATTAAAGAAAAAACCCAAAACAACAAAACCTGAGTGGCTTAAGAGATATATGGAAGATGATGGTGCAGGAAGACAGTTATCTACATCTTAGATAACTCTCAAGTTGATGATGGTCAGTATGTGAGTTGAAATTCATTATAGCTTATTTTGTTTTTGTTTTTTTACATCAGGGCTTCCAATAATAAACTCTTAGTTATTAATTTTTTAATATTAAAAGAAGAATACAGACATTTGGGCTCTTCTCTTGTTATGTGGAGGTACTAGCCCGTGTAGGTACTCAGGCTATCAGCCACTGACCACGACATGACTTTTCATAAGTAGTGCCTTACAAATTGTTTTGACCTTTGATGCTCCTGGTAAAGGTCACTGGTTAATTTTACGTTGTGTACTGGCTGCTTCACTAGCTTTCAACCAGTTTTTATCCATTGAATAATTTCCTGAACAATGTCTCCAGCATTCAGGTTCTTAGCTTGCTGATATAGCTTTTATCTCTGCTGTTCTTTACCTGACTTCTCACTTCTTCCATTGCCTCCTCAGCCATCCCCTCAACCTTGTATCATCTCCGTACCACCCAGTCCCCCAAAATTTAGGTGCTTCTATGCTGGCTGCAATCAAGTAGGTTCTCTATTAGATGAAAAGCATCGAAAATGTGAAAGTTCATCATGACCAATCTGTATTCTGTGTGTGTGTGTGTGTGTGTGTGTGTATGTGTGTGTGTGTGTGTGTGTGAATGTATGTGTGTGTGTTCATGCACACTTAGGTATCTGAGCTTAGCTGTGAAGGGGAAACAGATAAGTGGGAATCATGCCATCTTAAAAGAGAATTTGAAAAACAATCATTGGGGAAACTTACTAGTTCCAGGATCACATTGAAAAATTTGGGGAAATGGTTACTTGTATGTGTCCCATATAGATTTTATTTTTAGGGAGAAATGTATAGGTTGTATAGATTTATGTGGCTGTCCTCTTTAGGGGAATATTTCAAATAGTTACGCATAGACATCCAAGCACCTACTTAAAAACTATATGTTTTTAACCAGCAGGTACATTTTTAAACATGACAATGCTCAAACCCCTCTCCCCAAATATGGTTCTTTAGTTATTTTACATAACAAAGGAATATGATAAGCCGTGGGTGTTTCTGTTTCTCTCAGTTCATTTCTTTTCTATTTGTATTTTGTGGAGTTGGAAAAAGGGCATTTCTAATGGTGGTATAAAGCTTTTTAATTTAATTTTATTGTTGCATACCTGTCGCCACTAAAAATGCTAATGTCTTCTGTTAGAAGCAAGATTTTACATTTCCAGTGGTTTCAGAGATGGATTTGTTTCCTGGAGTTATCAGTTATTTTGCAAAATGTGACTCAGATATTAGAATCTTTTTCTCACTAAAAACTGACAACCAAAAAGCCCTCTTTCCCCTAAAGAAATGAGAGAGGCTCGATAATTCTTTAGATAAAGAGCTGAAGACTTCACTATGACCTAGGAGTAGGAATATACTGCTAGGGAAAAATAGTATGTACGTAGACAGATTAATACAAGATACACAAACATACACACACCCTTAAAATTCTGGGGGAAGCATTAAATGATGGAGATTCAAGAAAGGGTCCATATGGAAGGTGGCCCTTGATCCAAGACTGGCAGAAGTGAGAGATTCTAGAGGTTATGATGAGAGGGTGTACACTCCAGATTACGGAGATTAACCTCTACAAAGGCTTGAAAGTGGAAGATGAAATGTCCTATATGAGAAACAACAAGAAATCTAGATTGACTAAAATATAAGGTTGAGGTTAGCACTAGGAAGTTGGTCTCGGTAAATAGTTTGGTACCAAATTGTGAAGAGCTTGAAGTGCCTAAAGTCAAGGAAAAGAGGATGTAAAACTGAGAAAAGAAAAGATTAAGCTATGTGATTCTATGAATGAAGACATTCATATTCTACTTTCTAAATCCATGATGGCCAGTGCTGTCAGGACCTCATTTCTCTTTCCCTGTCTATTGCAATATCCTCTTCTTTTTTTTTCTTTTGTAAAAATGTATTTAATTAATTAATTTAGAATATTTTTCCATGGTTACAAGATTCATGTTCTTTCCCTTTCCATAGCTGACATGAAATTCCACTTGAGTTTTACATGAGTCATTGATCGAGACCTATTTCCATATTATTGATATTTATTGCAAACAAAATCTTCTTAAGCAGTCTTCCTGCTTCTAGTCTATCACCTCACTCTTCATACTTTACAAGATTGCCTGAGTAACGATCCCTATACCTGTGATCTAATCAGGTAAGGCAATTTAGTTTTAGTCGAAAGAACAATAGACTTGGGAGTTAGGAGAGATTTGGATCCCAGTTTTGGCCATAGCCTTTACTAGCTGTGTGATCCTCAGCAAATTACTTCATCTCAAAGACTCTTAGTTTCCACATATGTGAGATGAGGTCAATAATACAGGCATGAACTACCTCATAATTAGTATAGCATATTACATCAAATGAGATGATATTTGTAAATCACTTAGCATAGTGATGGGACTGGCATGGGACTGCCATGAGGAAAGTGAACTTTTAAATGCCTTCTTTTGGATTTATCTATATTGTTTTGTCTTGTTCTGGGAGGAGGAGGTATGACATGATCTTGAGACCATGACCAATCTCGTTGCCAGGTGGTACAGTGGGTAGAGCACTGGGTCTGGAGTCAAGAAGACTCATCCTCACAAGTTCAAATCTGGCCTCCAATACTTATTGTTGTATTACCCTGTCCAAGTCACTTAACTACCTTAGTTTCCTCATATGTAAAATGAGCTGGAAATGAAAAAATGGCAAATGATTCAAAATATCTCTTCTAAGAAAACTCCAAATGCATTCATAAAGAGTTGGAAACAACTGAACAATAACAACAACGACAACACTATTTTCCTCTCTGCTAGATACTTTCTAGCTTATTATTTATATTGAAAGCATATCCATTCTTCAAGGCCCAGCTCAAGTTGTACCCATTTAAAAAATTCATTTTTAAAAAATTAAAATACTTTAAAAATTCATTTTATTAAATATATCCCAATTACATGTAAAATATTTTAAACATTTATTTTTGAAAATTTTGAGTTGAAAATTCCCTCCCACCCTTCCCCACTCCTTAAGAAGGCAGGCAATATGATATCAATTATACATATGAAGTCATTAAAAACATATTTCCATATTAGTCATGTTGCAAAAGAAAACACACATACACACCAACAAGAAATTAAGGCAAGTAGAAAAGAATGCTTTAATCTGCATTCAGAGTTCCTTAGTTCTCTCTCAGGAGATGGATGGCATTTTTCATCACGGATCCTTTGGAATCGTTTTCAATCATTGTCCTAATCAGAGTAGCTAAGTCTTTCATCAAGTTACATCTCTTTTATGAAAGTCTTCCTGACCACTTATTAATTTCTCTTCCTCTGAACTCCCAAGATGACAACACACCTGCCCCAAAGGGGACTAGATGTGCTCTCCAGTGATCGCCTACCTTGTAGACAGAGATATTCAGTGCTGGCTTTGCCTGTCACCTTGAATGCTGAGGCATAGATAAGCATCTTTTGGGTGGGGCTCTCCAGTCCACTTGTGTCCTTGCTAGGACAGCCACACAGTCTTGGCTGAGTTTCCCAGCTCCTTGATGAGAACATCATGTGGAACCAAGTGGAAGGAGAGCCTCACTGAAGTCCAGACAGATAACATCTATTGCTTCTCTCTTATCTCTGTGGACTGTCATTCATTCATTCATAGAAGGAAAATTACATTGGTTGAACTACTTTTTTACAAAGCCAGTTGCTCCCTAGTACCTTGTGCCACTCTGGATGATTACAAATTGTTTGTTTGATGATGTAGACATTGAATCAACACGCTTTCCCTTTAGATGTTGCTCCCAATGTGGGTCTTGAGCCCAGAAGCTCTTCCCCTTCTTTCTCTCTCTTTCTCCTCTCTTCCTTTCTCTTTCTCTTTATTTCTCCAGTCTTTCTCTCTTCTTCTGTTCTCCCCTCCTCCTCTCCTCTTTCTCCCTCTCTCTCCAATTTACTTTTCCCCCTTCTTTTCAAATGCAATGAAATGCCCTGTTTTGTTTTGTTTTCTGCTTTCCATATATACTTGATGGCGGGGGGAGGGGGCAAATTAAAGATAAATCTGAGAGAGTGATTTATTTACCCTGACAGCTTGTTACTTATGGTAGCTGCTGCCAGCTTCTGAAGTAATCTGATAACGTCGAGATGTGAAGGGAAGCTATAGGCTTTACCTTGACTGACTTGCCATAAATCATGTACACGACTGGTGTCTCTATAAGGATGCTTGGGTTGATACTGATGGAAATACAAATCAAATACAACCTATGGTAACCCAGTTCAGAGCTTGAGATTTGGGATTAAACCCTATTGGATTAATATTTTTTAAATGAAACAGAGCAGACATTGGAACTTCAACTTTAAGTCTGATATGCTGCTGCCCCTGAGATGAGAGAACATGAAGGTGATCCTTGCCTTATGAATTAGAATGATAGACTTGGGGACTGGAGGGTCCTTTAGGGAGTCTATTGCCCACATTTTTAAAGGAGGAAGAATCAAGTACTGGTATAAATAAAGGGTTTAAAAGTAGAAATAAATGCACAGATAAGGAACTTGCTCTTCAAAGAAATCCTACTGAAATTCCTTTAGAGATATCAGTAATTATTCTTTGTAATTTTGCTAGGAAACTGGTTATATATTGGTTTTGCTTTAGGCAGAAGTTTGGCTGTATTTGGAAAGGCAGTGTTAGCATGGACTGCTAAGCCCATAAGAAGGGAGGCCATATTTAGTGATAGAAAAATGGTTTCGGGGGCTAGTGCTACTTTACCTACCTCTGATGCTTCCTGCCTGAATAACCACATACAAATCACTTAACCCGTGCCGTGGTTTCCTCATTTGTAAAATGAAAAGGGTTGGACCAGATGTTTTGGCCATCCCTTCTCACTCTCTAATTGATGATATTTTGATCCCTCAGGATAGTACTTGGTTTTTACATTCTTGTGCAGCAAAAGACTCCCATACTTTAGATTTGGTCTTTTACCAGAACTTCAGAACCCTCCATTGGGTGGGACATCCTTAGAGTAGTCATGTTAGCAACTTTCCAGATCTCCCATCTTTATTCAGTTGTCTACTATTTCATGCTAACCCATTCAGCCATCCCAGAAAATACTCTTGGGAATGCATGATGATACACAGAGCTTGAGGGAGAAGCAGGAAGTCGGTAGGTGTATTTCCCATTTGTCACCATCACATTTGAAATGCATATCTGTCAGTATGAGTCAAGGCAATTCCAATCCCATGAATGTGACCTTTCCTCCCCTGAACTGACCCTGTGAACCATCTATCCCCATCTTTCTCATCCATTACCACAAATAAATTTTGATTCCATATGTACATAGAGAAAAATGAAGTGCTTAAGCTTTAATATATTTCTTACTGGCATCTACTGCAAAAGTAGCTGTGTTTGGGGCTAAAAATTAAGATTTTCTTAATGGAAAGCATTGAATATACTGCTTGTTTTGGGTCAGCTAGGAAGCAAACAAGAAGAACTTCTTAGGTGTGATAGTGAAGAACAGAAAGAAGGGACAGCTGTTTTTTCCCATGAAGCCAAAATTGCTTAATTGAACTGTTTGTGTGAATATGGTGGGAGGCATCTTATGCCATATGAGTCCCTTTGTGAGAGTGGAAGTCACTGTGTCCCATTGGGAATGTAGCTTCTGAAGGGAGGCTGTGATCATGCAAACTAGACCCCAGAGAACTCCACAAATGGGATTTTTTAGAAGGCAATCTCTAGAGATGGGAGGAAGAAGGATGAGATTTTCTTAAAAGGAGAAGTTCGGATCTTGCTGCTGGCACTTGCTTTGTGACCCTGGAAAATTTGCAGATATTTCTCAGCTTCAGCTTCCTCATCTATAAAATACAAATAGTAATAGATCTACCTTTCAGTTTTGTTGTGAAGATTTAATAAGATAATATACACAAAATGCTTTGCAAACTTTAAAACACTTCTGTAAATGTTAATGGCTCTTGATTGTAGATATTGCACATCTCTAGGGTTTGGTAGGCTGAAAACACTTGGAACAGTAGCTTCCTTCAGAGATCAGATCAAGCCTCATCTCCTTTATGAGACCTTTTCTGAAGTCCACTGAAGTTACTTTTGTATTGCCTTTATATATATTTTATATGAATTTTCTTGTTTATGAATTGTTTTCAGCAGTATGCAAGCTCCTTGAAAGAAATGACTGCTCCATTTTTGTCTTTGTGTAATGGATCTTGATGCTTAATAAAATTTTATTAACCAAATGAGTGAATTTAACAGGTCCCACTATGCAAAGTCGTTTCTCTCCCTATACTCAATAAACTTCAGTGTCTCCCTATTACCTTCAGGGTCAAATATAGAATCCTCTGTTTGATCTTTAAAACCCATTACAATCTGACCCCTTCCTATAGTTCTAATATTCTTTACATTTTATCATCCATCTCATTCTCCACAATCCAGCTATACTGGCCTGTTAATATGTGGTTTTCTAAGTAAAAAAGCAGCCTGTAGGGATCCGTGTGTACAGTTAAGTGGTCTCTGTTTCTATTTAATTTTGACATCACTGATCTAAGTCATATTTCTTTACTCCTTTGAGGATCTGTTATTTTGTTGGAGTGACTACTCTTTCCATTAGCTCAGACAGCAACCCAGGTATTCATTTCCTTGGCAGATTTTGTGAGTTGCTCGGACCAAAAGTACTCATCACCTGGAGGCCCACTTTATGGTTCTGAGTCTTTCTGAACTTAGCTAGGCTGGTCCACAGATGAGACATGTAGTCCTTTACCGGTTCTGTCCTCAAAACCTTTCAAGCTTGGCGGTGATGTTTAGTCGTTTCAATAAGATCTGATTCTTTGTTACCCAAGTTGGAGTTTTCTTGGCAGAGATAATTGTAGTGGTTTACCATTTCCTTCTCCAGCTCATTTTACAGATGAGGAAACTGTAGCAAAAATGGTTCAGGTATTTGCCCAGAGTCACATAACTAGTAAGTGTCTGAGACTAGATTTGAACTCATGAATATGTGTCTTCCTGACTCAGTCTGCCACTCTATCCTCTGTGCCATCTAGCTGCCCCAGGTTGGTAGGGTAGCTTTAGGACCCACTAAAACCCTTATTTCAATGGCATGATCTTTGAGAATCCATGATTATCTTCATGCCATGATGTAATTCTAGATGGAGGGTTTTAGTGAAGGAGAGAAATTCTTCCTATCCTTAAAGACTTCCTTGATTATTCCAGCCCATAGTGAATTATTTCTCCTTTGAACTTCCATTTCATCCATTTATTTTGACAGTTAGATATTGCCATATGCTATCTCTTGGTGTTCTTTAGCTTTTAATGATATTTAATTTTAAGTCTTCCTGAGTAGACTGTGAGCTTCTTGAGGGCAGGTACAATGCCTTATATTTCTTTGTATCCTCTAACAGAGCACTGAGCCATGTACACATTTAATACATTTTTAAGAGAATTCATGAATAGATTTCATGATGGGAGAGAGAGAAGAAGGGAGTCTTCCAAGGTTTCAATTCTGTGGGCTACTGCACTCCATCTTAGCCACCCCTTAGTGGGGGTAATCACACACTTGATCTCACTATTACCCCCATATATATTCCGCTTCCCTAATTAGAAGCTTGGACATTCTTCTAAGCGACCATAAAATTCCATCATCCCATTTCTTCCTGCGTTTCACCTCTCCTAAACCTGTCCTCTCTCACGCAGACTTGCAATCCCTGTACCTCTTAGTACTTTCTCAGGTCCTGCCCTAACTTCCCTTCTCTCCCTTTCCAACTTCAACTTGGTATTTAAGTCATTTCAATTCTACCATGTCCCTTCTGCTCAGATCCCTCACCTTTGTCTTGGCACTGCTCATCTTTTACCAAACTTTATCCCTGGATTGCTCCTACCATTTCCCCTACATTCTTACTCACAAACCCTTCAATGCAATCAAAAGACCTCTCAAAATTGTACTTACTGTATACATTATAAATTCATGTTCTACATCCTCAGCTGGTCCCTTACTGTAGCAAGTTAGTCTTTTTATTCCTCTCTAATTGATTCCCCAAAACTATTCTAGATCTTTCTCTCTTCGAACCTCCCACCCTTCCCTCACCCCTTGAGAGTTTCATCTTTTATTTTACTGAGAAAATTGAGGCCATTTTAGCATGAACTCCCTCTTTTCCCATTATCTTCTTCTTAGAACCCTTTGGCTGGATTAAACTCTTATTCTCTCCTCTTTTCTCCCATTCTCTCACAAAGAAGTGGCCCTTTTTTATTGCCAGGACCAAACTCTCTGAGTGTGTATTTGACTTCATCTCCTTCCATCTTCTTTAGAAGACTGAGCGCTCCATCATCCTGAGCTAATGAGCCCTTCCGTACTATCTTCAAACATGTCCAGGACTTCTCAATCCTTGACAAACCTTTACAATGCCTTAAAATCCCAATCAAGATATTGTTCTCTGTCTCTCCTTCTCTTGATTAGCCAAAATCCTTGAAAAAGAACTATTTACTCAATCTTTTATTATTTATCTTTGGCAGGATATCTGGACAGAGAGCAATTTGTAAACCTTTATTTTCTCTCATGTTCTGGATCCTGTGGGGTTCCATGTTTCTATTTCCAAGGGCAGAGCGATGTCCAAGCAGAAAAACAGATTTTCTTCTTTGTCCCAGAAAACTCTTCCTTCCTAGTCCTTGGCAAGTAATGAAACCAAATTCATTTTTAAAAATAAGCGTGCCAACTGAGGACACTCACTGGTTTGATGACACTAACCCCACCTTCTGGCCTCTACGAGACAATGGTTTCCTGGTGCTTTCACATGTCAGATTTGGAAGGAAATCTGATTCAGACCACACAGAAGCAGAACATTCCAATTTAATTTATTTTAATTCAACAAATATTTATTGAGTAATTTCTACATGCAAATCCCTATGCCAAGGACTGGAGAAGATACAAAGAGAATATACATGCCTCTTTGTGTCCTTAAGAAGGAGAAACTCAGTGTGAGGTAATGGCTAGAGTTCCAGGCTTATAATTAGGACAACTCGAGTTCAGATTCTGCTTCTGACACTTATTAGCTGTGTGACTATGGGCAAGTCACTTAACTCTCTAAACCTCAGTTTCTCCATCTGTGAAATGTAAGTAATAATACTTGAAGAGAAAATAAACATGGTATAGTGGATAGAAAGTTAACTTCGGAATCCAGAAGATATAGATTCAAGTTTTACCTCTAATGCATTTTTTTTAACCCTTACCTTCCATCTTGGAGTCAATACTGTATATTGGCTCCAAGGCAGAAGAGTGGTAAGGGCTAGGCAATGGGGATTAAGTGACTTGCCCAGGGTCATGCAGCTGGGAAGTGTCTGAGGTCAGATTAGAACCCAGGACCTCCCATCTCTAGGTCTGGCTCTCAATCCACTGAGCTACCCAGATGCCCCCTTTAATGCATTCTTGAGCTGTGACTATAGGCAAGTCATCTAATTTCTCAGTGTCTCCACTAATTCTCTAAGACCATCTGTGACAGAGAAGACGGCTGTCTATCTTGGTAGAGGAGTTTCTCACAGGAACCTCCCTAAGCTGATGAAACTCTAGGTCCAGTCAAAATAATACCTGAATTATGCTTTCAGATTTGTGATGAGGTCAAGTGATATTTTACACATACACACACATATAAGCACTTTGCAAAATTTAAAATGTTGCATGAATGTTAATTATTGTTACATTCTGGCACTTCGGCATATATACAGACTGAATCATAGGGTTACGAGCTGGAAGGGATCTTGGGAATCACGGAAAGAAACAAGTATTTTTAAGAGCCCACTATGTGCCAGGCACTTGGCTAACATTATCTTGTTTGATCTTTACAACAACCGTATTTTACAATAGAAGAAACTGAGGCAGACAGCCATTAAGTGACCTGCCCGTGGTTACACTGTAAGTAGTTATCTGAGGTCACACTTGAATTCAGGTATTCCTTAGAGATGGTTTATAGCTTAGGAATTCTTAACCTTTGGGCCATGGATCTCTTTGGAATTATCCAGGGGAAACCTCTGGTCCCAATTCTCAGAATGTTTTTTGAATATATTTATAATCGAAAGGAATGCTAAATTCCAATTAAAAGGTAATGAAAATAAAGATTTATTTTTCCTGTCCAAGTTCACAGATCCCTGCAATTATTCCCTAGACAAACACCTGATCTAACTCAGCCCTCTAATTTTTGAGATGAGGAAACTGAGACCCCGTGACCTGCTCAAGGTCATATAAATAGTAATTAGTAAAAGGAAGATTTGAATCCATGTCCTTTGGTATCAAATCTATTACTCTTTGCATTTACATCACGTTGCTTCTCCCAAAGAATGCCAGAGAAAACAGAACCAGAGGAGTACTTTGGAGGGGTTCAGAGTAGAAATCATTTTCAGTGTAGGGGGTGGAAACTGACCCCACACATCATGTTGGATATTTCAGAGGCAAAGCAATCATGCCTTCACTCCTGCACCCATGGAGACAGGACCCCTGAATCTGTCCCAATCAAAATATTCAGGTTTAATGATTTCTGTGGGTGGTAGGGGGACCCTCAATGGGAAGGGTCATGCCAAAAATAATTTAAAAGGGGGCTAATCCCCTCATTCCCATCTGAAACACTTTTCCTGGAGTAGAGCAAATGGAGACCTATGAATGGGGAACATTTGGAGCTTTGCACCAATATTATGTTGTAAAATTATAGTTAGGAATATTGGGTAAAAACTGTAATAGTTTGCAGTTATAGCTATGGTGAGAACAGCAGGCAAGACTATAAGCTTTAATTTATGTTGCGCTTTGGACATTTTTCAGAAACTATTTACCCATTACCTCTTAGGTCAGTGGCCTAATAATGCAACAAAGCACTTTTTGAAATTGCAGATAATTTTCAGTGCTCAGATCTCTGTGTAGTATTGATGGGGAGGGTGGTTGATTAGGATCTTGGGAATTGTGCTTGATGGGAACAATCTGGAAGGAGTGAAAAATTATTAAACACACACAGCGGGAGATGTAGGATTTGCCATTGTCGTGGAGAGCTATTAATTCTCATTGCTCCATCCAGCAGCTTGAGTGCACCCTGTGAATACTGTTTATTGGAGAATGGGTACAATTTTGCTGCAGTTGTCGTAATGTAATACTAAATGCTAATTAGGCTTCTAACAATAATTAGAACCTCTTGCTAGACTTCGAAATAGAAACACTCAATTGAATTTACAGAAACAAAGACCTTTAAGCGATGCCAGCAGCAGCTTCTACTCCTCGAAGTTTTTTACGTTTTAGTTACAGAATTGCCAACACGTATTTTTTATGGTGTGCATAATGAGTTCATTTATGTTCGCTATAGGATTGTTCGCAGAACAAGATGAAGCAAGCCCCTGCCCCCATAAAAAAACACACATAACATCCCAAGCCAAAAGCCCATACACACACACACACGAAAAACAAAAACAACAATACTTCTGCTACTAGATAAATGCCAAAGAATAAGATAGGGGAGAGAGAGAGAGAGAGAGAGAGAGAGAGAGAGAGAGAGAGAGAGAGAGAGAGAGAGAGAGAGAGAGAGAGAGAGAGAGAGAGAGAGAGAGAGAGAGAGAGAGAGAGAGAGAGAGAGAGAGAGAGAGAGAGAGAGAGAGAGAGAGAGAGAGAGAGAGAGAGAGAGAGAGAGAGAGAGACATGGAAGAGAAATAATTAGAATGAGGATTTGTGCTTATACTGGCTTCATGACCTACAATCTTCCCACAGCTCTTCTGCTACAAATTTTAAAAAAAGGCATAAAGAAAAAAAAAGGCAAGGACCAATCCCTTTAGTCTTTGGCCTTGCAAACTCTTGGCTGTTATGCCAATGACAGAGTTCTAGGTAAAGTATGCAATGCATCGGATGTCCTCCAAAGTGAAGAAAAGTTGGCTTTCTCCAAATTCCACAGAGCTTTTCTTTTACTTCTACCATGGCTAGATGGGAATGTTTGACCCACTCAGTAATGTGACTGCAGGTGTTTTAGAGAGATTAGGAGAGAACTCATAAGTTTCCTAACAATGGAGCATGGCCCAGCTCAATGGCTAATCATAATCATGATGATGATAGCACCTTCCATTTACATCTTTCCTAGAGTATTCATTTTAATCCTCTATAAATCAAACCAGGTGGTATCACATGTATTTTTTAGAGGAAGAGATTGAGGCTCAGAGAAGTCATCTGATTTTCTTGAGACTATAAAGAACAGATGCCTAGGCTGAGCATTTAAAACCGAATGCATCTAAGGCAGCTTGCTGTAATGGAGAAAAAGCAGCTATATTTGGAGTTCAAATGTGACCTCTGACACTTAGAAGTTGTGTGTTCATGGCCAAGTTGCTAGCTTTTCTCAAAAATGTTAAAAATATATATTTTTTTTCCTATATAAAATGAAGATGATTCCTGAGGGTCAAATGAGCTAATAGGAGTAGTGAACCTTAAAATGAAATATAATGCCAACTATTATTGTTAGTACAACTATCATTATTATTGTTATGATGATAATGATGACTTGTAGCTAGTAATCTTTGCACCCATTCAGGTCTTTTTTATGATGTGCTGTATTGGAGAGCAGTGAAGCAAGACCTTAGTTGTTGGTCTTTTATCAAGAACCCATTGAGTTTCCCTACTTCCCCCTCCTTACTTTTCTTTAAACTAGGTAGTACAAAGCCTAAAGAAAACCTCACTGGCCTTCCTTCCTGGCTGCCTCAAAAAACCCCCAAATCCCCAAACCTCGTGCAACAATCAAGAATGCCTTTCTTCCTCAGCCTCCATTGACGAGCTCCACATCAGTGCTAGCAATTAGCCATTGGACGTGATGTATCATGTTTCCCTTTTGTCTGCCGCCATGGTGGTGAGAGAAATATGATCTGGAAGCCCCATTCTGCAACAGTATTAAAACACCCCATGCAGTGCTGACTGCTCAGATGCCAAGTTTCAGGGCAAAGGGAGTTTTTACAGGCTTTGCAGGTTACTGGGAAACAGGTTTTATAATGGAAACCCTGGAAGGACCTTAGTGTTCCCTAATGCATAGCTTATAGCACTTTGAGGAGGGGCCCTTCCCTCCCAACTCTGTGGGCTGTGGTTAAAGTGAATACCTTTATGGTTGACTTGGAAGGCTGCATGGACTCTTCACCCTTTATATTTCACACACAAGAGTTCTTCTAACCCTCCAACCTGGAAAATGTAGTTCCTCCGCCCTTGACCTCATTTTCCTGTTGTATTCCATTTCAGTCCTTTAAGCTCATCATCTTCCTCCATCTCACCATACTTCTGTGCTGCTGCTGGTGGTGATGGCAGCAGTGTCCTTGATGACATGCCCCAAGGAGGAGTGTCTTTTTAAGGCCACTTACTCCAGTTTTTCTTCTGAGAAATATGTGGGCTATGGGTGATTGACTTTAGAGGTCACTTCTTCCAATCTTCTCATTTTACAAAAGCCTAAAGAGAGGGAAATGGAACCCAGGATCACCCAAGGTTAGAATCCAGTTTCAGAGGATGATAGTACCAGAGTTGGAATGGTTCCTCATTTTACAGAGAGGAAACGGAGGTCTAGAGAAGTTAAGCAATTCACCAAAGATCAAATTTCGGAAGTGTTCATTTTAATCCAGATTCTCTGATTTTGCTGACTTATATATGCCCTTTCCTCTGGACTACTTAGTGGGTCTGAGACTCTCCATGGTATCACGTTTGGTACTTGGGGAGCTATATTTACTTTTCTTTGACTCCACATCTGGAACTGGTTCCATCTTACCTTTTGCTTTGCCCCTGTTCTTATCTCCACCCATTGCTCTTAAATGAGTGTGGAAGCTTTTCATGTTCCCTGCCCACCTCCTCACCCTTGTTTTCCAGGTGATAATGATGGTAAGTAATTGCTTAATTGGACAAAAGTCAATTTCTCATAGAAGTCTTCCAATTTCATAGTAGATCTCAATACCTGAGGCTGAAAGAGGTGTTGATGAAACCCTTGACTCATTGAACTGCTTGCAGAGAAAGGAAGAGCATCTCTATCATGTGTTGGGTCCAGCAGAGATTCTAACAGGATTAAATGGATCCCCGTGACTTGAGTCAAGCTCAACAACGTTTTCCTGTCATGCACTTTATATGAAGAATGCTGATGTAATTTCTAAGCAGGTACTGCGGGAGCATTTTAGCTCATGTTTTAACAAACGTACCTGATTGCCCAGAGTGCTTGGTGGTGAGGTGGGCAATGCAGTGAAAGATGAGGCTTGAGCAAGTCAAATGTTTCCCCATTTTCCAGTTCTATTTTTCTTTTTCACAAGTCAATGTCACCTGCAAATGGAGGACTTGCTGAGATAGCACCTGGCTGATTAGCGGCTTTTGCCTTCATCTCCCCTCACACGCTGACCGTTAAATTACCTCCCTATCATGCCTGGCCGGTGTGTCTGCCGGAGAGGCAAGCGGAGGTCAATCCAATATGGCTGACATGTTCTGTGTTTTCCCACTAGTGTGTCATATGTAACCGATGCGGCGACTTTGACAAAGTACTGCGGTGTGACCTGGTAGTCTTGGGTCAGAGTGAGAGAAATTGGTGTTGTACTAAGATGTATGTTAATACATATATTATTTATATAGGCATTAGCAAGTGCTATTGTTGCCTCAGCACAAACCCAGGCCCAGGCACTGGCCTTGGGGTTTTCACAAGCTCACTTTATCATGTTCTACCCCCCCTCCACAACTCCCACCTCCTCCTTCCTCATGAATAATTAAAAACTTAAATTACTTGCCATGTACAAAATTCATATGCTGGGGAAAATAGCTACATGAAAATTAATTTTCTGTTCTGTGAGACTGACGGGAAATCAATTAATCTTGATATATTATTTTATGCAGAGCAGGGTACAGGAACCAGGAGAGAGAATGGCTACAGCTGTTCTCTTTGGTCGGGCCATATATTATAGTTGGCGGCTTTGACAGCTTCTGAAGGAAAAGGCTGAGAGGGGTATCAGGCAGGTGAATCAACTGTAAAAATTTATTGGAGGATACAAACTGTTTCCAGGGGACTGATATAAAACTCACACTTGAGAACTGAAGTATTGAATGTTTTTGTGACTGAAGCAGCTTGTTGTCAATATTTATAGCTTTTCTCTTTGTTACATGTCCTATTTGTTTGATTAACTAGTCAGATGTTAGTGTCTGTCGGTAATTTATCTGTTGTGCCTTCTGTAGCATTTTTGATACATAAAGATTTACCACCAGATAAATAAGGCAGCTCATAGACGCAATATGCTAAATAAAATGACAGAGCTGTTTACAGCAAGTTACAAGTTTTATAACTCACTAGGTGGATCAGTAAGTTTTGTTTACCATGTCTGTAAGCTGAAACATGTCCTCATGTATGAGATACTATGGGATAAACAAGGCTCCTTTAAATAAGTAGAGATTATAATCATCCCTCATGGTAAATCATTTAAGGGACTCTATAAAAACCTTTATGTAAAGCCATACATAATGCATACATTTATAAAATAAAATAAAATAAATGCATGCTTTTAGAATGGGCTGTAGCTACATTGCTTTCCCATGCCTTTGACATCCATTTTCCCCATCAACAATAAAACCAAGTGTTCAGGAAAACATGGAACCAGAGGATAGGAATGCCTAGAGTAAGGTATTCTTGAAATTGGCTTTTTTTTTTTTTTTGAAAAGAGGGAGGAGGGAGGAAGCAGGTCCATAAACTGTCCAGTTGAGATTCAGATGGCTGGCAGTGATGCTGCATTCTGGGAGGGAATGCTGTGAATTGTCTTCATTCCATGTGTCGATGACCCTTTGGAACACTGTAGTGAAGTGGGCAGTGAATGGTGACATCCTCAGAAGTGATGTGGAATTCATCTACATCAGACAACAACTGCTGACCCTACAAATGGATGATGTCTCCCTTTCCTGAGGAAACAGAGTTTGGGACAAACATGCTGGCCTGGTATGCTTCAGAGAAATATTGATGAATGGCTAAGGAATAATACCATTCTAGAGACTTGCTGTTCAGAAGCCAAGCCCAATGATGGCAGAGTCAGTTAACAAACAGTGATTAAGTCATGACTGTGTGCTAGATATTACATTAAGCTCAGAAATATGAAGTGAGGCAAAATTTGGTTCTTCTGTGTGAGAAGTTCATGTTCTTATGGATGAGACATCATTTAAGCAACTGCGTACTTTCAAGACCTATAATGAGTAGATGAAAGGCCATCTCGTAGCAAAGACACTGGAGAGTAAGAGAAATGGGAAAAACCTACTGCAGATGATATATTTAAAGTAAATATTCAAAGAAGCCAGGAGTGGAGCTGATGAGGGAAAGCATTCAGGATGTTTGCCCATCAAGAGGTCTTCAGGGCTAGAAGAATGAGCGCCATATGCAAGGAACAGCAAAAAGGCCAGTATTGCTATATTGCAGTGTAGTGGGGACCAAGACCAAGAAGACTGGCAAGGTTGAAAGGGGACAGGATATGAGGGACTTTCAATGCAAAACCCAGTGCTTGTTTCATATTTGATCCTGGAGGTAACAGGAAAGCACTCAAGTGTCTTGAGGGAAGTGACATGGTCAGACCTGAATTTTAGGAAGCTGACTTTGGTAGCTGAGAGGAAGATGGATTGGAGTGGGGAGATACTTGAGACAGGAAGACCAACCAGAAAACCATAATATTAGTCCAAGTGAGAGGTGATAATAGTCTATTCCAAGACGAAGGCTTGGTGAGTAGAGAGGGAGGGACCTGTGTGAGAGATGTTGTGAATTCAGAAATGAAAAGAGAGCCCATTGGATACAGTCTTCTTTCTGAGAAGATCATTGCCTTGTGGACAAGGAGAGGGATGGTATAACTTGATATTCACTTTAGCATTGAATAAATACCACTGGGCACTGAGAAGAGTTAATCATCTACAAGCATACAGATGGAACTAACAGTTGTTATATGACCTATAATCATGCATATACCCATAAAACATTAATATCCCCTAATGTAACAGGACACTTAGTATGAAACCTTTTTGAAGCTGAACCTGAAAACTAAGCTGAAACAAAAGTCTTTGTACATGGTATGAAAACCAGGAGATGAATGTCATTCCAATGGGACCTTGAGAATAGGGGGTCCCACTAGGTAGTATAACAAAAGGAAGGCAAATTATGGGCAGCCCCGTTCTGCTATTTACTACCCATGTGACTATATCTAAGTCATTCCCCTTTCTTTTATAGAACTCAGTTTCCTTCTTCCTTCTGAATGAGATCTTTGAACTACATGACCTCTCAAATTGCTACCAGATCTAGGTCTATACTCCCAATTAATCTGATAATTCTTTTTTTTTTTGTTCTATCTCCTGAAGCTAGGCTTTAGTGAAGATGCTTATCTTTGTGGTATCTTAGAAAGGTTTAGAATAAATTCCCTTGAGAAGTCTTCCATCACTGAAGGTCTTCAGGCCCAGAGAAGAAAACCATTGCACAGGGATATTATAAAAAGGGAGGGAGGATTACCATTAAGGGAATGTTGGCCCAGATGAAGTCTGAGGTTCCTTCAAATTCAGACCCTATGATTTTGTGATCTAGAATCAAGAAGCGAGTTAGCCTACTAAAGAGAACAAATTGCTTCTGAAACACTTTGGAAGCAGCCATTTACACAACAGTCACATTAATTTCATGTTGTTCTTATCTATTCATTAAAGCAAATCTTGGGATCTCAACTTGGCACAGTGTTCTGGCAAGACTATGTTAGTCTAATTGAGTAAAGCGAAAGTAATAAAACTGCATTTTGTGAAAGAAAATGTGGAATTCAGGCTTTTCTTCATGCAGACTCTGTCTGAATTACTGAGGTTGGATGGCATGTTAGATTTGTTGGGTTTGCCTTGCCTTCTCTCAGACCCAGGCCTTGTGTTTATTCTAGTAGCTGCTGTATATACATACTCTTCCCTTGGAGTTGCCTAGGATGAGCCTTGGGCCCACCGAGAGATGTTTCCTGTTTGGTCTAGAAACTTATAAGCCGCCTTTATTTCCTTTAGGCTCCATAGTGGAAATGTGGAACACTTGAAGTTTGAAGGGAAGATCAAGCCTTCATCCTTTCCTTAGTGAGATAAAGAATATTTCAAATATCACTGGAAAACCAAATTCTATCACCTGCATTCTAGTCCCAGCTAGGATACAGGATAGTCATATGAGAACCATTCCCAGTGCTTCATGCTTCCTTCTTCTCCCCTTCTCTTTTCATTGTTTCATTTAATTATAATATTGTAAGGCTAGAAGAAGGGACAAGGTAAATATTTAGAGAAGGGAAAGGAAATGGGTTCATTTTTTAAGCTGGCTGAGAGCAAGCATACCATTGTAGTTTGAAGTAAGCCTGTGAGTTTTGTAAGGTAAACTCTAACGTCCTTCCTGCAGGAGAAAGGCCATGAAGGAAAACTGTGAGATTTAACATGATTACTAATGAAAGCTGCGGCCGATGTGACCTCCAAAAAATTGAAGTGTAGGCTGCTCCAACTTTCACAGATGTTAAGCGTATGGTGATATTACTTGAAGGCTGCCTGGGCTATATTAACATTTGAGCCATCAGAGTATTTGAAATAGTTGGGTGCTGTTTAAAGAAATATACAGGAAAAAGTACTGTGAGATATTGGCTTTTCTAGGATGGTGATGATTCAAAGGTGACTCCTCTTCTCCATGACCCGACTTGCCATCCTTTGTCAACTCTTTGAGTGTCTGAAGTAAAAGTGGAATGATTTCTCTGGTCACGTCCGGCAGGTGAACATAATTTAGCAATGTCTGTCATAGATGACAAATTGTTTTTGAGTTACTCTAGGGCTATAATAAGATCACATCTGTTCATATATTCTCTTTAACCACATAGCCTGATTTAGTGAGCTTTTACATTGGTACAATATCATTGTTTAAATATTTAGTGAGATTTAGGCAGGTATCATAAGAGAACAGACCCTTGTGGATAAACAGAGAGAGTCCTTTTATCCTCTGGTTTTCAGGGTTTTTTGCTTTTGCGGCTCTTGTGTAATTTCATCTTTTTGAGTGAATTCCAGGTTTCCTGCAGTTGCCTATAAATATATGACTTCATATTTGGGTTTTGAGCTAGAAGAGACATTGAAGATTATTTAGTTCAAACCACTCCCATAAATTTGAAGAACCTGACATCCAGAGATGTCTAGCGACTTGGCTAAAGTCGTATGACTAGTCTGTATCATAGCTGGGACTAGAATTCAGATGATAGAATTTTCTTTTTTCTTAAAACCACAACACTTAACAAAGAGTCTAGGATAAAGTAAATGATTAATAAATACTTGTTGGTTTACTGATTTGAACTTGGAGTTACTTTGGAAGTCAACTAATCCAACCAACTCATTTTACAGATGATAAAGATGACTTGCCGAAGGTCATATAGCCAGTAAATGATAAAGCTAGAATTTGAATTGAAATCTTTTAACTTCAAATCCCACATATCCCCCCCCACCAAAGTAATTCCTATCTCCTAATGCAGTGTCTTTTCCATTACATTGTATAGCTACATTAAGTATTTTTACTGATAGAATGGTTTTCTATGTGGTTGAGTGTGAGTGAATGCAGAGTTTTCCCAAGAGCTCACACTTTAGCCCTGAGGAGAACCAGGTATCTTATTTTTGATTTAATGACTAGGACATGTGCCATTTATGTCTTCTTTTGCTGAGACCTATGCAAGTTATGACACTGGGTATAAGTCAACAGACTGGTCAACTCAGAGAATGAAGAATAGGTTTTTAAAGAAGGTGACCCATTGCTAAAGAGCTGCGCTTTATTTGGAATACTAAAATACACCCAAATGGATGAGATGGTACCATTAAGTTCCTATCCCTATTAACATTTTATGATTTTATGAAGTCATCTTTCTTTTACTCCCCAATTAGTGACCTTCCCTCCTAGGCAGCTAGCTTCCCTAAGAAACCTCAGAATTATGTTGGACTTTTTTTTCTCCCCTTCACCTTTCAGCCTATTGGTAGCCCTCAAGTCCTGTTGATTCTTCCTTTATCATAACTTTCATGTATTCTCTTTCCCTTCTATTCTCAGCCCATATTACATCATGCCCAACCTTCTAACATGGATCCTTGGCATTATTCTCTTCCTTCATTCCATGTTAGATGCCACAGAGGGATGAATCTTTCTAAAATATGGCTTTCTTCATGTACTCAAACCATCTCAAAGAACCTTAATGATTGTTCCTTGCCATCAGAATATACTCCAAACCAAAACCTTCCCTAGACTGGACCCAATATGCCTTTCCCAAACTTGTTGACTTTGATTCCTCAAACAGTCATTCATTCATTCAGTGAATTGATAAGCATTTATTATTATTCCTAAGTTCCAGACACCATGCTAAGGTATACAATGAAAGCCAATCCCTTCTACCTCTCCTCAAAAAAAAAAAAAACAACTTCCCTCAAGGAGCTTATATTTGAATAGAGACAACATCACAATAAACAGGTTATATAAGATTATGCTCAGTAGATGGAAAGTGATAAGAAAAGGGAAGTCATTTATAGCTGGTGGCAGAGGGTTGGAGACCAAGAAGGACCTCTTGCAGAAATGAATATATGAGCTGGGTCTTGAAGGAAGCCAGAGAAATCATGAGGCAGAGGTGAGGGACCAGAGCATTCCAAAGTTTTCCCTACAACCAATATGTTCTTAGTCAATGGTCTAAGTGTTATTCCATTCAATTCAAGTAACATGTATTGAGTGCCTACTCTATATAAGACCTTATGCTATATTCTAGGGTTACAAAACAGAGAAGATTTCAAACAATGAACTTGCAAGCTGGTGAGGAAATATAACATGGACACAAATCATGCTGTATTCATTCTTTTTGATCATTCTCTTATACTTAGAATGGCCTCCCAAACCTTGGTCATATGGTGAGATATTATCATTCCTTTAAGACTTGCATAAGAATCAGAGAATCTTGGTGTTAGAGTGAACATTAGAGGCCAAGTAATCTGACCTATTGCTAAAGTAAAATCTATTCTAGAGTACTTGGGGTGCCAAGTGATTACCTGGCATTTGTGGGAAGATCTCCCATGAGATAGAACCTACTCCCTCAGAGAGGTGTATAGAGTATTCAGGGAGGACTAGCATCTCTGGTGGGAAGGCTTACTGAGCTCTTTTCAGGGATGCTCATCCCCTTATGGTGTCCATCTTGCAACCAACTCTTACTTGTGGCTCCAAGAAGGTATAACATGCACAATAGTGACATCCTGGTAAAATTGTATCTACAAATAGGCTAAACCAGGTTAAGGGTTAGCCAAAAGACTTCAAACCTATTGGTGAGTTGGAAGTATATCTACTCCAAGCATGAGAAGACTTCTTCTGGCAGAAGGGGTAGATGAGTACAGTTCGTTTCAATGGCCATAAACGTATTTGAAATAGGCAAATGTAGAGTGCTTATAGCTTGGCTAGACATGGAAGAAGCCAAGGTCATCCACTGCATCCTGAGCTATCACAAATCATTCTGACTTTTGTCTTGCCTTTGGAGTTCAATGACTCTGGAAGAGACAGTGAGACGGATGACTTCATGCAACTCTGCCTCACTTAAGTCCAATTTTTGTCTCCTCAGACTACTTTCTGTGTTTCTTCATCTCCCTTCTTTATTGGAGATCCAGTGAACATTTTGGGAGGTAATTCAATCATTTTTTCTACAAAAAAGATTTTATGTAGCAATGATCATCGATATTACTCTCTCTTTTATAAGGTTTATCTTATATTTATTGATCCATTTTGACATAGCACACAAGATAAACACGAACTTAACAAGTACACTCTGAAATTAATTAAGCAAAATCGCACTTAAGAGTTATTTGAAGGGGCAGGTAGATGGCTCAGTGGATTGAGAGCCAACCCTAGAGATGGTATGTCCTGGATTCAACTCTTGCCTCAGACACTTATTAACTTTGTGATCCTAGGCAAGTTGTTTTATTGCCTAGGCCTTGATGCTCTTCTGCTTTGGATCCAATAAATAGTATTTGTTCTAAGATGGGATATAAGGGTTTTAAAAAAAGAAAGGGTAATTCCAACTGATAGAGTATTCACCTAAAAGAAAGGAAGATTGCTTTTACCTGAACAAGGTAATAGCATAGTATTGTCTGATGAGTTTGACCTATTTTATTGTTGCCTGATTATGCCCTTTTAACACAATTTAATTTTTAGAGTTAAATTTATTAAGATTTTATTTTAGTTAATTATTTTAAATTTAATACATGTTTCTCTTTTTTTCATCCCAGACCTCTTTGATTTCCTAATTTCTTATCACATAAACAGATAAATGCTTATGTGATATTTTAAAGATGGAGAAAAAGCTAACATCTAAGTAGATTAGGAATGAGTTTCCATAGGAAATGACCTTTTTTAATTTTTAGAATTAATTCTTTTCATTTTAGTAACACATTTCCACATAAGTTTTCTGGAGTTATATGATCCATATTGCCTCCCTCCCTTCTTCCCCCTCCCCTCCTGGAACTGACAAGCAATTCAATCTAGGTTAGACATATATTTTCATGCAAAACATAGGAAATGGCATTTTTGACAGGAGACCAGAGAAAATTCAGCACCAGAAAGCTGGCCACTGGGCAAATGAATTCTTCAACCAGAGTGATTTATGCAATAGGTAAAACTGCCCATAGCAATCTTTATTTTTATTTTATGCAATTTCCCTTTGTAAACTCTATATTCTGGTAAAACTGGATTATAAGTCATTCCCTAAACTCAGCACTATAGTTCTTATCCTACTACATCTGCATGAAATATCATGATTAAGATATATTCCTTCCTCATCTATATATCTGAGAACCCATATTTGCTTCAAGGCTCAATGCCTCTTCTAAGCTTCCCTTGATTCTTCCTGCTTCCTATATGTTGGTGACCTTTTCCTCCTCAATTTTCCTTTTGTTTTCCTTGTTTGTGTATATGTTGTATCTCTCCATTAACATCTGAGATGTTTAGTGCTATTTATTTTTTGCCTTTGTAACCCTAGAATCTGACACATGGTTAAAATTTAATAAATGTTACAAATTGAATAGAATGTAAAATGGTGCAAGGTCTTTTGAAGTCTTCTTCCACTTTTGCAATGACCAAGTGGGAGGAAAAGGGGATGGGTAGGGATAAGAAGACAAGACCATAGATATAGATCTGGAAGGGAACTTAGAAGTATAGTTTATTGATCTGGAGGCAGAAGGGACCTTGGAGACATTCTAGTTCAACCATTTCATCTTAAAGATGAGGGAACTTAGTATGTTAAATGACTTGCCCAAGGTCATGCAAATAACAAATGACAGTGACAGGTGTCAAAGTGGCCCTAGGACTTCAAATCCATCATTCTTTCTGCTGTTCTGTGGAATATCTACATACATGAATTAACTGATAACATAACTATCAACTGTTAACATTAACTATTGATACTCTTAGTGTAAGATCTTTGCTCAACAACTATCAGGTTGATGCCATATCCATGTTGACTTTTCACTATAAAGGATACCAGAAAGCCTGAAGAAATTGCACTTTAAGGGAAGAAGGACTTTTGGGGTCTTTTTGGAGAGGACAACAAGGAAGTTGGTGGAGCTGGCTTAATTGTGCACCCATGTCAATTGGACACTTGTCATCTTACCTAGTAGTATTATTTTAAGGATGTCATCTTTTCAACTTGAATTTGTTTGCAGTTTTTGACCCATTATCTATTGCAAAGGATAAAAAAAATGAGGATCCTGACAAGATCTACTAAAGTAATGTCATTTATCCACCTCCTCGGTAACTTTAAGGCAATGGTGAACACAGGGAAGAGTGGTGGAAAATATATTGAAAAATATGAAAGCCAAACCTTTAGAGGCTAATTGAAATTGTATATTATGACGATATTCTTCCAGGTCGGGAGGCACTGGAGATGAGTACTATTAAGTGTCACACAGAAAAAAAGAAATCAGCATTTTTTTTGTTTTAAAAATTTCAGCACTAAATTTGTAACCAAATTCTAATATTTGCATCAAATAAAGTGAAGAGATATAAAACCAGACATTCCAAATTACTTACAATTTGATTTAAAATGCTCCATATAATAATGAAGAAAATAACATACACTTTGCTTCCATGTATTCTTCTGAAAATCATTTATTTGTTCATGGCTATATGGGGTATTTTTTATCTTATTATAATTTAAGCTGTTATGAATATTTTATAAATTGGTCTTCCTCCACTGTATTCCTCACTCCAGTAACATTCATAGGGTATAAAGCAGGTATAAGTAGACTAATCAGTGTCTACTGTGCATCAGGCATTGTGCTAATGTCTAGAAATATAAAGTAAAGAAAAAGACAGTTCTCATTCTCAAGCAACTCACAGTGTAATAGAATAAGAATGTAATAAATAATTAACTGATCAACTAGTAGTGAGATCACTGATTCACAGAATTTCATAGTTGAAATTAGGACTTCAGAGTCCCACTAGTTCAAGAATCCCCATTACAAGTGGGTTATACTAGGAAAGTGGTCATAAATCTTTACTTGAATACTTCTAATGATAGGGAACTCACTACTTCTTGAGGTGGCCATTTCAGTTTTCAGATAAGATGAATTTCTAAGGAGTTCTCTCCTTGTTCCCTTACATCCAGACTAAATTAACCTCTTTGTAATTGAGTTTTGACTTACACAAGTACCTCAAATAACTAGATAAGGAGTGGGGGCTAGATGGGAATGGGGAGAATTTTGGTGGATTGTTTTGGGAAGTTTCAATGATCTCAAGCTGCTTCAACCATGCAATGGAATCTGTGATTTCTGAAGAATCACAGTCACCAAGAAACCCAGGAGTAGCCCAAAGATATGATCAGCATATAAAAAGTGACAGGAGAGATGTCATTGAGACAATAGATGACAAGAGAAGGAGGCAGCCAGGTGGCAAGTGAGAGTGGGGGTTAATAGGTACATGGCATCAATGCTACCATGGTATCTGCGGAATAATAAGGAACTGAGAGGAAGCACCTTGGATATACCCATGGGGAGGGGGAGGTGATGAAATTTTATAGATGAGAATCATACAGGATGAAGCGATGTGATTCATTGTGTTTGACATTGATAGAAAAGCGCATCAATGAAGGCCCATGAAATTATCCAAGTATTAAATGATTGATTGAAATTGGGTACAGGTTAGCAGAATGAACACTGAAGATTTTGCCAATAAAAATCACTGACACTTAGGTAGGTTTTTTTTTTTTATTGTCAAGGTAGTGTTTATTAGGTGATTATCTGTCCATGAGATTGTGCTATGTTCCATACAGTGTAGTCTTTGTATATGGACCTTGCCTTTTGGGAGCTTACTATTTTCTACACTTATTTGGTAACTACTTCCACATATATGTTAGCTTCCCCCCCCCCCCCCATTTGAAAACAGGGGCTATCTTTTTTTTTATATTCAATTCCCCAAGCTGACACGTAGTAAGCCTTTTATATATGCCTGCCATTCATTGCCAAATTGGACAGAAAAATTTAAACCATGAGTTAAACAAATATGCTAAATAAACAAATTGAGAATTTTTATTAGGTGCTAGTCAAAGGTTAATTGCTTTGGAAGGAAGTGCTGAGTGAAGAGGGAGTTGCACTCTTCCAAACTTTGACAGAAAGACTGAAAGTTCTTGAGTGGGGCCAGAACCTGGCACGAACTAGGCTCTTAGAGAATTCTTGTTGATTGATTGATTAGTGGGGAGAATTGGATTTCCCATGAAAATTCAACATGAGAGACTGGATTCCATTGTGTTGATTTTGCTCTAGTTCTAAAGGTATGAGAACAAATTGCTCTATCTTGACTTAATCAATTCAAGGAGGTTTCTTCTTTTATTTAACCATTAAATTAAATAAATACAATTCCCTTAAACCCAATTTTTCAACAAGCCACATTTTGGGCTCATGCTGAAGTTGAGTATCTCATGATAACTACATATGCTTTACACTTTATTATGTAATTTAATTTTTCATCTCTTTCTTTTATTAGCAGTAAAATAGGTTTAGAAAAAATAATTAGATTATGAGGTTAGGATAAAAATGACAGTTCAATAAAATATGTTCAATATAATTCTTATCTGCTAAAATAAAATACAGCCTCTAAGAGATTTAATTGTGGCAGTATTCAAAGAAATTTTGCCTGTGCATTGAAAACATCCAAAAAAGGAACCCCACAGAAGGCACTTTGGTTAACAACCAAAAAAAGTAATGTAATACTTGCAATTATAATTTACAGAATATGATAGGAGTGGGGCTTGAGAAGACACAACAAAGCCTACTCTTTCCCCTATGGGGCCATAGTGGGACCATTTTAGTTACTCTGCTCGTAAGAGCAGAGAGGTTTGGTTAAGAGAGGTTTGGTTAAGCTTTTTATTTCTCCTAAAGGAAAATTTTCATGATATCATAGATTCAAAGCTGGGAAGGGACCTTTGAGGCTATTCAGTTCAACTCCTTCATCTTTTGATAAGGAAACTGAGGCCCAAAGCCATGGAAGTGATAAGTGGCTGACCTGGGCGCTTCCAAGTCTGGTTCTATTTCTACTGCTCAGCCATAAGTTGAGGAGATTTTATAATAACACTATTTTCTTTCAGTGATGTCTACTGTAAGGAACCTTCCACAGACACATTTGTAGCTAGAGTATCATAGATATTTGTAACTTGAAGAGAGCTCAGAGATTAATTGTTTACCTCCCTCATCTTATATGGCTAATTAGTAGTAGTCAAGTCTAAAATACAGGTCTTTTGACTCTGAATCCAGGCTTCCTTTTGGAGTTTTGTTCTTTTTAATTTTGAAAAGATTTTTTTCTATGCTTCTCCATCTTGTTGACATTTTCTTTTCTTTTTTTTCTGAGCTCTAATGTTTAGCACAGTGCCTGGCATGGTATTACTTTGTACTTTGTACTTACTTTGTACCTTGTTTGGTCATATCCAACTCTTCATGACCTCACTTCAGGTTTTCTTGGTAGTGATATGGAGTGGTTTGCCATTTCCTCCTCCAGTCTGGCACATAGTAGGTGCTTAATACATATAAACTTAGCTCCAACTGCCTACCCCTTACTGCTCTTCCACCTTGGAACCAGTATTTAGTTTTGATTCTCATATTGGTAAGGTGTTTTTTAAAATACTTATTAATTGATGAATTCTTTCCTTTCAGTGCTGTGTCTGGCTGTTAATCTACAAACATTCAATAAAGCACCTACTATGTGTCAGACACTATACCAAGGACTAGGAAGGCAAAGAAAGGAATAACTAGTTCCTGAATTCATGGAGCTCATTCTAATGGTATAAACAACATGCCAACAGCTAGGTACATAGAAAATATGGAGTATGAATGGGAAATAATCTCATAGAGAATACTTATGTATTAGAAGGGGACTAGGAAACTCGTATTATAGAAAGAGGGATTTGTGCTGAGTCTTGATGAAAGCTAGGGGAAGGGAGAGCATTCAATTCTTAGTATGGGAGACAACCTCCCCCCCCATGACAAAAATGACATAGAGCTGGGACATGGAGTTTCATTGGTGAGATCCAGTATTACTGCATCAGAGAGACTGTGGGCAGGTTGTCAAGTTTAAGAAGACTGAACAGGTAAGAAGAGGCTAGGTTGTGAAGGGTTTTAAAGCCAACCAGAATACTTTATATTTTATTCTGGAAGTAATTGGGAGTCATGTAGTGGGGAGGAGGTTGGAGAGACCAACCAAAAAGCTATTGCATGAGGTTATGAGATAGGTTAAAAATAAGCACAGTATTCCAAAGGCCAGAGGGGGAGAAAGAGAGACTCTTAGCTTGAGTGCTTCTATGTGGTGAATGGATAATGGGTGGGCAAGGGTTCTAGACCTGTGATTTCACAGGCATATTGAATTTCCAATTGAGAATAGACCCTCTACTGGTGTAGATCAGTAGCTGCTCTGTAACTCATAGTCTCAGAATGTTGCCTTGGGCACTGAGGTCAAGGGTCCATGATCACAGAGCTGGTCTGTATTGGAGATAGGACTTGACCTGAGATCTTCTAGACTTCACGGCTGGCTCTCCCTCTCTCCATATTTCTCCCAAAATATCTATGGGGCAATTGGCCATTCCAATACCTTTACCAAATCTTCTTGCCTTAGTAGTAACTTCCAGACATTTTCCCCATTATTGTTCCCCTGAAGTCTTATGCGTAATTTTATCAGATTCATGGAATTGTAACCATAGGTGAATATAATCCAGATTCCTAATTTTGCAGATGCATAATGGCAGATTCAGAGCAGTACCTTGACCAAGATCACATAGTAAGTTCATAGTAGAGCAAGAAGGAAAACTCATATCTCCTAATTCCTTCCTACCCCAGTATTCTTTCCAGTATATTCCAATGGTACCTTCTTGTTTCTTCTATTTTTGGTACCCATGTCCCTGGTGAAATAGAGGTTATTATGTAAAACCCAGTGGAATTGCTCATTGGCTATGGAAGAGGAGTAGGAGGAGGGGAGGGAAAGAGCATGATTCATGTAACCATGGAAAATATTTTAGATTAATTAATTAAACTTATAAATAGAGGTTATTGAGTCATCATACATCTAGTATTTATTTCATTCCCTCAGTATTTGTTAGTCAACCACATGATACAAAGACCCTGATAAAAAAGACCCTGAATGATTTATATGATTTAGATGCTACTGGAGGCACAGAACACCTTCACAGATAATGCGAAACATATGTGATAATGTAACTTTTGGTGAGGGGTGAAGGGAGAACCTTCAGCTTTGGAGAGATCAGGAAAGCCCTGGTGTGAGAGGTGTGGGACTTAGGTTGAACTTTGAAGGGAGCCAAGAGATGAATCATTCAGTCAGCAAACATTTCTTAAGCATCTACTATGTGCCAGACACTGCACTAAGTGCTGGAGATTCAAAGAAAGGCAAAAGACAATCCCTGCCCTCAAGGAACTCCCTATTTAATGGGGGATAGGTTAGAATTAGATACTATTTATGATCAGGGTGTTCAACCTGTGTAGAAACATATTGGGAATAGCAAATAGAGCACTTTACTGGTATGCCAAGTATATGACAGGAAGCAACGTGATGTAAGCATGGAGCTCCACTGTGACAGACTTTAAATGCCAACCATTTGTATTTTGCATTTGTATTTTCTTCTTAGAGTTAATGGGGAACTACTGATGTTTCTCAGATATCAGGATGAGACACGCCTGTGTTACTCTGACTATAACTCATCTTCTTGACTGGACTCTATGGTAGAATGGAACACCATCAAATTCTTTTGTTATCAAAGATCTTGTTTTGTTGAGAATTTGGCGTGGGTGGTGATGGTTGGTCCTGTGTGTGTTACCTGTACATTTAAGCCCTTTTAGATCCATTCTTCCCTCCCTCCCAGATTCAACAGAGGCATGAAATTAGAATAAGCTGAACAGAAACCTAAAAGTCTCCATATGAAGTGACTGAGCATCTTCGATCTTCCCCCCAATTTCTCATCTTTGTACATGACTGCTCATTCTCTTCAGGCGTTCATCAGCTGGCCTTGGATTTTCTAAAATAGCATGAGGAGGTGTTAGATGGAATCAGGATTATCATCAAGTTTTCCATCTTTCAGCCCTCTTGGTTTGGCTCAAGAGTAGAGGGTGGTCGAGTGAAAAGAGCCTTGGGTTCATGGTCACAAGTTCTGGTTTTTAATCCTTCCCCTGCACTAATTAACCATATGGCTTTGGACAAGTTGGATTTGACTAAGCTGGATTTCAGCTTCCTTCTTTATAAAATGAAGGAGTTGGATTAGGTGATTGCCAAGATCCAATACTCTATATTTTTTAGCTTCACAGAGTTCAATCAGTTTTATCTCTCTTACCCCTCAAATATTGTATTGACCTAGAACTCTAAAGATCATTTTTTAAAAATCTGCCCTTTTTAGTATTCTATCCAATCAAGGATATACATGTATAAGCATTTCTTAAACCCAGTGTCCACCAGGGAAGGAAATTCTAGACATAGCTTTCATCACACACACACACACACTCTCTCTCTCTCTCTCTCTCTCTCTCTCTCTCTCTCTCTCTCTCTCTCTCTCTTCTCTCTCTCTCTCCATCTCATCTTTTTTTTTTAAACCCTTATTCTTGTGTCTTAGTAATAACTCTAAGAACATGTTGGTTAAGTGACTTACCAAGGGTCGCACAACTGGTAAGTGACTGAGGCTGGATTTGAACTCAGGAAAATGAGTCTTCCAAATTCCAGACCTGGCACTCTATCCACTACATCCCTCAGCTGACCCAACTGCACTTTACAGATGAGTAAACTTGTAACAGAGGTTAGGTAACTTATCTAACTAGTAAGTGTCTGAGGCAGGATTTGAACTTGGGTCTTCTTGACTCCTAGTTCAACATTTTACCTACTGTGTCACCAACCGCCTTTTTACTGTCTCACAATGTTTTTTCTGATAGGAAGTTCTTCCTTATATCAGACCTGCATTTCTCCTGAGGTTTTTTATGCCCATGTTCGGTTCCCTTTCTAGAGAGAGAACAGCTGGCTATGTGAGGGGTCCTCATCGGTGGCACAGATGGCATATTAATTCATGCTGCCACTATGAGATCCAACAGACATTCAGGGTGTTGCATTGATATTTACAACTGACCACTATGGAGGGTTCGTGCTCCTTCAAAACAATGTAGTACATTCGGTTTTCTAAGTAAAAGTTGATAAGGAGGCTCAGCTGTGGATATTTTTTTTCCTTTCCATTTTCCCAACATATAATACAAGTTGCATTACAATAAATTCAGTCAGTTCAAATGTTTTTCATCTGAAAAATTGAATATGTTCTTTTCCCTCTGTCTCCCTGCAAGGGGCAAGCTTTTTATATTTTTATGGTCTTTGTTGTTTTTACTTGTCACCATTGCTAGTATTAGTTCACTTGTAAGTAATGACTTTTCTATATTGAGAAAGACAGATGACTTATTAGATGTCAGAGGCCATTGGAAGCATTTTCAACTCAGCATTTTTAATGTCTGTTCCTTTTCTTGATTTGTTTTCCTTCTTTTTCACATTCTTCCTTTTCCCTTCCTATGTCCATCCTTTGGTTCTCATGAATGGGGTGTGTGCGCGCGCGCGCGTGTGTGTGTGTGTGTGTGTGTGTGTGTGTGTGTGTGTGTGTCTTAGGTACTCTCTGCATGTCCCCTTTCCTCATCCTCCTGTCTTTGGGTAGACTTTCCTTCTGGAGAGACCCTGTGGATTGCTTGCTGGGAGCATCTGTTACTATATATGTCTATGAATCTGTCCTTCAAGGATCAACAAATTAGTAGATTTGTCTGGGACCAAACTTCTGTTCTCAATGTGATAGCCCTTTTTTTGAACTTCTGGCTATTGTCTTCTTGTGGAGGGCAGGTGCTTAAGATATCAAAATCCCTACCTAAAGCCCTGCCAAAAAAAATTAGGAAAACACAATTTGTCATTGTGTAGGGCTTATTGAATATAGTTTTGATGCCCTAAGAGCCCCTAAAGATAGTAGCAGCGATCACAAACAATTAGGTTGAAAACAGACATTTAACCATAGGTATAGTCCTCTAGTTTGTTGATTATAGAGGCAAAACCATTGTCATGAACATTATCATCATATTCCATTAAATTCAGCCAATGATTTCTGAGCTCCTTTGTGTGCTGCGTGTCCTCTTTTATGTCCAGGTATCTGGAAATAATGGGTGCAATAGTTTACAAATGTAGGACAAGGATTATAAAGGGTGTCATCAGAGAAATGTTTAAACAGAGGAGAAATGGGCCAGTCACATAGCAAGAGAGGGAGGGATAACTGGCAGGCAACCTATGTGCTCCAATGGTATCTAATTGATGTAAAAAAATGTTGAGGACGGTCTAGATCTCTGGACCTCTTGAGGAAAGGCACAGGTAGCAGTTGTAGAGAATAAATAGACATGGGTGAGCTGTGATCTGTCCATGTCACTGAAGTGTGAAGTACATTCTGGTCACTAAAGACCCAGAAAAATGGCACTGACTCTGCTCTCAAGAAACTTATAGTCTAATGGGTAGAGAAGTGTGAAAATAACTGGACAAATAACAAGGATGAATGAGGTGAAACACAAAGCAGGAGCCTAGATCAAGAGAAATCTCAGAGAGGGAACAATTTCATCTGGGGAGGGGGAAAGGGGGATCAGGGAAAGATTCACTAGAAAAGGGGAAGCAGTGATGAACCTTGAAGGAAGGGAGGGACTTTGACAGATGGAACTTCCGTGTTGCACAGGAGTACATTTCAGGCACGGTGGGCATTGCATGATCAAATAAGAGCACCCAGGAGAGAACAAAATAAAAATATTCTGGCAGAAGGTAGAGAAGGTAAAGGGGATGAAGCATAGTTTTTCTGAAGTTTTCTTAATGTGTTTTGTTTTTACATTAGATTTATAGATTACTTTTACTCCATGAACCATCACTGGTAAGAAGAGAGACTTATAATATAGTGACCTCATCTGAGGTGCAGGTGACAGAATTCCATGTCTGGGTCACCTTACCTTGCTATTTTTAAGTTTAAAAAAATTAATAGAATTCTCTTTTCTCTCTCTTTTGACTGTCCCCCCTTCAATTTGGAGAAAAAAGGGGAAAACAAAATCTTTGTAACAAAAATATATCATCAAGAAAAACAAATTCCCTCACTGGCTTTATTCAGTATACAATATCCACATATATATTAACAGATACATACTCGAATATATGTGTATTCTTACTCACATATGTGAGTATATAATATGACCATATATACAATGAATTTGTATATATTCACACACATATAATATGGATATAAATGTTTACTTAAACAAGTGTACACACATACAAATACACATGCACACATATAGCACATGTACAAATATATACACACGTAGAATTATATGTAGATATATGTATATATAAATATATATGTGTGTAGATGCATGTCTCATTGCTCATGGTAAATCTGTTACTACTCTGTATACTCAGTGTATGCACAGTATATTTTATCATGATTGAATTGTCATTGCATTGATCATAATTCTCACAACTTTCAAAGTTATTTGTTCTTAAAGTGTTGTTATTGCATAGATTATTCTCCTCTTTCTTTTTTTTTAACCCTTACCTTTCCTCTTAGAATCAATACTGTGTATTGGTTCCAAGGCAGACGAGTGGTAAGGGCTAGGCAATGGGGGTCAAGTGACTTGCCCAGGGTCACACAGCTGGGAAGTGTCTGAGGCCAGATTTGAACCCAGGTCCTCCCATCTCTAGACCTGGCTCTCAATCCATTGAGCTACCCAGCTGCCCCCTATTCTCTTGTTTCTGCTCATTTCACTTTGTTTGAATTTATAAAAAATCCTTAAAGTTGTTCATTTATTTAATATTGATTTTCATATAAATAATTCTTCCAAATCTGTCAACTTCATATTGCATCAGTTCATATAGGTCTTTCCATGTGTCTTTGAAATCATTCCCTCATTTCTTATAGCACAGCAGTATTCCATCATCTTCAGATACCATAACCGGTTTGTGTACTCTTCAACTGATGAGCATCCTTTTAATTTCTCTGTTTTCTCTATCATAAAAAGAGCCATGGAGAAGAATAAGAAGTGGTAAGGCTATATGTATGTATGTGTCTGTCTGTCTGTCTGTCTGTCTATCTATCTATCTATCTATCTATCTATCTATCTATCTATCCATCCATATATATATTTTTATATATATACACACATATATACATATATGCTCAGGTGCATATGTCTAGTTGGAGCTCTCTGACACTTTGGAAGGAGATTGAGAGAAGATAGTTTTATAGGATTTGGCAATCATCTACATAAAGTTGGTGTCTTAGTGCTTGGGAATAGAACTTTGAGAAGTATCTGTGTTTCAGGAGTAGAATAGGATTGAGGAGATATGAAAGAAATAGAGAAGGGGGTATTCCAAGAGGTAGGCAGAGAATCATGATGTAATGATGTCCCAGATTCCAAGAGAGGAAGTATAACAAGGTTTGTTAACTAATTTATGCATCAAAGTCTGGTTTCTTATATCCACCTAAGGGAAAAAAGAGAATCTTCTTCTTGTTCAATTAGTTTACTGTAGCTAAAATGAATGAAACATCTTCTACTTTTCCAGGAATTTCAGAGCTGGGGGATGGAAAATTGCCTTCTTTCATGATTATTGGATTTCTATCTTGGGAGGAACATTTTTCATAACACTCCAAAGAAACCTTTATGATCTGCTAAATATGAATACCTAGAAAGATGTCTTGTTCCTAGACATGTCTTGTTCTTTCCTTCCTTACGCTTCAGTTGGTAGGGTGGGAGGCAAAGTCAGATTTTGCTTTAAGACACGAGAGTCTCAGTATTAAAGAACCTTCTTGGAGAAACATAGGTTGGAAAGGGGATAACCCAGGAAAGAAGCTGCCTTTGAAATAATTTTGGAGAAATTCTTAGTCAGGTGTGGGTTGAACTAAAACAACCTTTGAAATCTCTTTCAAACCTGAGAATCTATGATTCTGTAAAGAAAAAGATAGTTTCATTGGACAGGAAGGAGCTAATGAGTCCTCTACTGGCATGTGTCCTATTCTCCTTCAGGAGGGTTGGCAGTTAGAAATCCCCTCTTAGGTTTTCAAAACCTTAAGAAGAACTGGAAGATGAGTTCACATGTGCCATTATCAATGAGCAAGAAAGCTTTGGAATTTTTTGGCATCAGACTTGCAGTGTGTCCATTTCCTTTATTTTGAATCACATTATTGTTCTTCAGTCAATAGCATTTATTAAGGACTTACTATCTACCACTGGACTGCATTCTGGAGATAAATATAACATGCCTGCTCTGGTCCTAGCCCCAAGAGACTGTGACCAGAGTAGCTGTGTTTCATTAAAAATGGCATAATTATATGGCAAACTATTTTGCCCAACTATCTTAAAAAAGGCAAAAATAATACCTGCCCTCCAGGAACTTACATTCTAATGGGAGAGATAACTAGCCAGAGAATGAAGTGCTTACATTTCAGTTGTCCTTCTGAGTTATTATGGGAGCCATTGGAAAGAGGAGACTTAACCGAATGGGTTTGTTTACCTGATGATGTCTGTGTGATCAAGTAGGTTGGGACATCCCATGTCTTCTTCATCAGTGGTTTTTAAGGGAAAGGACCCACATTATGGGTACTAATGAATTAGGGTCCAAGTGCTGGGGTGTGAAGGAGAGATGGGTTAGACATTGGTGTCTGTGCTAGAGGGGGATAGAAATCCATAGGAAAGAAAGAGAAGATGGGTAGAAGAAGCCTAAAAGAAGAGAAATCCTGGAAATCTATAATGGAGGAATCTAAACTTTCTAAAATGAAGTAGTGTTTGGGTAGTTTGGGGTAATGATTGGTGGGAATGCAGAAAATTTAGAAAGAGAATGGAGAGACTGAAGTAGGCTAAGAGAAACAAAAGGCAAAGTATGTACTACACATTAGACTATTTAACACTGGAAGAGCAACTTAGTACATGGGATAGAGAATTTGCTTGGGTCCTAGGTCTTCCTCTGAGATAACCTGACCCTGCCTCTAGTTGGTTGTTGTCCAAAATGACATCACCTGGGCACATGATTGGGGATGTAGACTCTAAATGACCACCCTAGTGCAAATAGGTCTTGATCAATGACACATGTAAAACCCAGTGAAATTGCTTGTTGACTATGGGAGCGGGTGGGATGAGGGGAGGGAAAGAATATGATTCATGTAAGTATGGGAAAATATTCTAAATTAATTAATTAAATAAACTTAAAAAATTAAAAAATGATATCACCATGTTGGGATCAATGTACAGTGTGTCCTGTTGTGCTTAATCAGACTGATATGGGCTCAGAAGACTTGGGCACAAATAGCCTCTGCTCTAAGGGCCCCACAAAAACACTTCAAGTATATGTACATTTATAGAGGGAATCTCCTCATGGAAAACTCTTTATGCCAATGAATCACAAGTTTAGATCAAAATATAATACTTTAAATATCACACGTTTTGAACTGGAAGGGAACTTGGTGGTCATCTTGTCCTACTCCCTCATTTTACTGATGTAGAAACTGTGGCCCAAAGAGTTTAAGATTTACCCAAGGTCTTACAGAATCTGAATCTGATCTCGGGTTCTCTAATTCCAAATCTATCACTCTTTCCACTATACCATCTTTCTAGAAGGGGGAACCCTCTTAAGTTTTAGAACAGAGACCAAAGAAAGCAAAATGAGATGAAATGAGGCAAAACAAGCTTTGTTTGTTATTTTTATTGCCTATCCCAAAATAATTTTGCAGTGAGAATATTTTCTTCATGTTGAACAAGTGGTGGAAAAATTGTTATCTATCTTGTGTTGAGAACAAGAGGATTCCTTTTATTTTATTTTCTATCTTGGAAATGCTTGTGGGGGATTTTGTCTTCAACCCACACACACTGGTTGCAAAACTCTTTGTAAAAAAAAAATCCATGCTATTAGCATAAACAGCCTCCACTGCCTGTTATCTGGGTGGGTAGAGGACACTTGGGCCCTGGGAATTTGTTGTAGGAAGCAATTTAGACAAAAACAAAGTGGGGCAGGGCAAGGAATGTTACCCAAGTTACCCAACCTGGCTTTCGCTCTGCAAATGAGTTTGGGGCATTGGGCGGGCACGTAGAAAGATGAGAGTATGATGTATATTAGTGTGTTTTTATAAAGAACCCTCAGGTATACCCAGATTTTTTTTCTTTCAAGCCACATGCAAACACACACCTCTCTCTCTCTGCATGTATGAGTATAAATACATACAGTGGCACATCAATAAAAATGAAATTACTTGCAAAAGCGCCAAGGATAAAGGACAGCCAATCCTGTACGTTGGATACAATCAGTGTGCTGCAATATGTAGGTTATTAAAGAGGAAATGGGGTTTAGTTATTAAGCTATCTTAGATGACTTGATAGAGTATATATTTCCTGGCACTCTATTATTTATATATTTTTTCAAATATTTTAAGAAGATAAGCCTCTAAATTCACTTCAAGCCTCTGTCATCCAATTTCATCACCACTCACTTAGATCCCTAATTAACTTATACTCTCTAGGCCCATTTCTTTGCTTATATTTCTTTCAACTCTCTCTAATGCTCTGTGAGTTACACTGGAAGGAACAATAAGATTTAAGGGAAGAATTAATTTGGAAAGTTAGGAATAGAACAGATAAGGGAAAATGAGAAAAAGCAGCTTAGTATTTTGTCTTGTAAATGGCTTTGCTCTGGTAGACCAAGAAGCCCATTTATTCAAGGAGAAGGAGGAGTGCTAATGAAATAGATCATGAGCACGGCTATTACAGTAATGAATTTTAACACTCACTTTGTTATGTGATATTTTATTTATGAGCTCCTTGATCATTCAGATAAAGACAAGAAGTTTATGGCAGTAGATTATGTCTTGTTTTCATAAACATATTCAGCAGTTTAATAAACATAATTTATTTTTTTCTCCTTAAAAATCAGCAAAATTTATGAGAGATTATCTTAGGGTTAATGAAGTCTAACATTAAGGAAATATTACCCTATAATATTGGAGCCTTCAGTGGTGGAGTTGTAATTGCTTAATGCTTTTTTCTACAGGCTATTTTTATATAGTACATGCTTTGTACCATTAATCCAATTTTTACAAGTTACTCTTAGGCCAATTCATCGGGATGTATATATCCATGTTTATATTTTTCAGTCACTGCTTTCATTAAAAGATGTAGTAAAGAGTGGGAAATTTAATGTAGAAAGGGGAGGAAAAGACAATTATGTGTATTTCCTCGCAGAAAGGTGCAAGGCACATATTGCCATTGCATTCTGCCCATGAAACCAATTCCCCTCCTGGCGGTCTCTTTCACAGGTGAGAATAAAGTGATTTGTGGACCCTGGAGAGAACTGGCATGTAAATTCCTGTGGGAATCCATCAATAGTTAAAATTCAGAACCATACTTTGACATTTTATCAGAATATACTTTAGTCATTTGAGAGCTTAGCCTATATCAAGCTAATAAATTCTCTCTGGGAACTTGGGTACACCAGTCCCCTCAAAAGATTGTTGGGGCTCCAGTGATAGAGAGCCAGCACAAAAGACAGTCCCCAGAAATTGCTATGGATTCACGGTACATGCATCTGACTTTCAGCCCATTTTAGAAAATGGGTTTGGTTGTATTGAAATGCATACTTTTAATGAATTTGTGATATTGGGGGGTATGGGTGTTCAAACAGTGGTGAAAGATACACTGCAATTTAGCAAGAATTAATTAAGTACCTACTATGTGAAAGGTACTGGAGATATTAAAAAAAAAGTGAAAAAAAACCTCTTCCCTCAAAGATCTTACATTCTGCTTCAAATAAGAATCTCCTTCTTTCCTTCTCACATCCTTTTTCCCATACATAACAGAAAGCATTTTATTTCATTCTGCATTATTTCCACCTAATATAATAATCATAGAAGATTGCCTGGTCCAGGAGGATGAAGACCTATGGTTTTTTTTTTGGGGGGGGATTATCAATCCCTTTGCTGCTTTTCTTTCTTCTATCTGCTAATTCCCACTATGCACACATCAGTTTTATGTCAGAATTTCCCAAACCATCCAACCCATGTCTGGATGATTTTGTTGCTCAGTAATGGCTAAACCAGCATTCCCCAAATTCCAATGTCCACAGAACACTTTAGGGCTCAAATATATAGATGGAATTTACAAATATTGGTCCAGAATGTAAAATAGTGAAGAACAGTTTGGGGATAAAATGAAGGGGAACTGGAAAATATTTTTGAAGGAACTTAAAAAAAACCCCTTGCCTACTTTTATAATAATTCTAAATATATTTATAATCTTTTACCCATTTCTAACTTAGTGTTTGATATTTAAAGGGGAAAATATTGCTAATATTAACCTTTTTCATGAGACCCTCATTTTCAGATTGAGTGCAATGCCAGAGTTCTATGGAATACATGAAACCTTGCCCAGTCCTCCTTCATCTTAGTTCTGTCCTTTCTTCTGGAATTATCCTCAATTTATCCTGTCTATAACATGAGTGTATGCAGTTGTTTGCATATTTCTTAATTCATTATTAGCTCCTTGAGAATGGAGACTATCCCTTTGCCTTTCTATTTCCAGTTCTCAACTTGATTTGACTTGGGTAGTGCCAACTTACCACTGATGTGTGAATTATGGACTGCAAGAGCTGGAAGAAAGATTAGGAAAAGTACAGGCTTTGCTTAGTAAAGGTGATAAAAGACATTTGCCTCTACTATGGTTTTGGGAGGTAGCTATGGGCTCTCTTTAATTAGACCATGCCTGCCCTCCACAACTAGGAGTTGGTTTGTTGGTAATATTGATTTAATATGAGTTACTTATTTCATGGAGAACATTTTTGCTGAGTGATAAATCACTATTCTGACATTCATTCTCATTTATTTTTTTCATTGATTTAAATTTTTTTATTATTTACTTATAGTTTGGCTAACCCTTTCCTTCAGGTGGTAGTATAAAAATATTAGAAGATATGGTCCCTCTTTAGAAAGAGCTTATAATACTGTTTGCAACATGAGGCTGATGAGAAGTTGAGAGATGGGAAGGGGATATAAGCCTGGAAATCAAGTCATTGGGATGTGGTCTAGGCTACTCATGCTCTACTTCCTTCATGTTTCTTTGGTATTACTAATTGGAGTCTCACAAAGAATTGTTTTAAAAAGATGGCAAGTTTTTGTGCAGAACAGTAACAGGGAAATGTAAGGAGTGCCCATTCTACTCCTCATTTTTGTCTTTCAGACTTGATTCCAAGTTATGAAACTACCATTTTTTTGCTTGTAAATATAAATGAGCACCTATAACCACTTGAGGCAGGCGGTGAGATGTATCCAATAACCATGTGCCTGATGCACCTCATAAAACACAAGATGCTCATTATTTTAATAAGAGAGCAGGGTGAGGCTACAAGAGGCAGTTGAGGGCAATGAGAGCTTGGCAAAGTCATATCAACCCCTACCCCCCATGCTTGCCAAAAAAACCTTGCAAACTCTTTCAACCCATTTCCACTTGTGTAGAGATAAAATTAAACACATCCTTCAAGCTATAAGGATGTCATTTTGTATTAGTATGGTCAGAAAGAAGAAAAATAGTGGAAAGGCACTGCATTTAAAGACAGAAGCACTGAGTTCAAGTCCCAGCTCTGAAACTCACTGGCCGTATATAGTCTTTGGAAACTCATTTCTTGGAAATAACTGAGTAGTTGTTTAGATTAGTTTCCTCATCAGTAAAATGAGGATAAGAACACTTACATTGTCTATCAGAATATTTTTTGTGTGTGAGCAAAGGATTTTGTAAATTGTAAAGTACTTTACAAATGGGAGATATTTGTCATTATTATTATTACTCTCAAGAGGAGCCTGAGGAACTTAGGAGAATGGAGTCTCATTTGTATTCTTGCCAACTAACCAGCTTGTGTGTGTGTGCTATCATTTTTAGGTAGCTTCTTCTTGTGATCTTATTTATGTTTTGCCAACATGTGTAGAATAGAATATCCGCCAGGATGCTCAGGAAGTGGGATGGTCTAGATACTTTAAGCTTTATAATTAACTAATGGAAAAATTTTCTCTAGTCCTTATTATTGTTACAACTGTTTTAGAAATATTACTAAAATTTGCTAATAGTTTCCTGCTTTATTTAGTGGCAAATAAATTTTTATATTTGATGATTAAAGCTTTGTCAGATTCTGGGAGTCAGTAGTCTGAACATCAGTTCTCCTGATCCTTTGGGAATAGAAAGCATAACAAATGTGACAAAATGAGTACAGAACTTAATACAACACCTTAAAAGAGTTTCTTTTTTGTTATTTTTTAATTTTTCCTTTCAATTCTGGTGATAATTTTTCCCACCAGATTACTCATTATGAAATTAGAATGGAGGAGATAAATTCTGTTTAATCAATTATTTGGATCTAATTGGGTTAATTAAACAAGATTTAATTTCCCAAGACCCATGCCTCCTATCTCCTTATTTAGACTACAAGTTTCCTAGATAAAGGCATGGGTCACACCTGCCTCATTATCTTTCTCTTAATACTTTAGCATTTCCTTGGTCTCCCCAGTAGGCATTCAGTCATTAGATGATATCTAGGAAGCTGTAAACAGCTGGAAGGTAGAGACTATTTTGATTTGGTAGTGATAGGACCCATCACCAGTCAATTCCTTACTAAATGCTTCTCAAATTGAAAGACAGAATGCAAAAGGAAGAATTTTTGCATTTGGGACAAGTATCTTGAAATATACTTTCAATTAAGGGGTTGGAGGCAAAATATTTCCCAAACAAGAGTAGCATGGGACATTGGTACAAGGATGTTATTGGGCAAACTACAGTGATTAGCTTAGGAGTAGAACAGGGCACATGATGAACTCACCCAACCTAGGTACCCAATTGGTACCTTCCTATTTTAATGAATTATTTTTGCTCATCAGGTTCTACCCTAATTTATCTTAATGTTGCCCAAGGATTAAAAATGATAACTGCACCTTTTATATTTGGTACCTTAGGGCAAACCTCCACATACATCATCAGAGCATTGAATTGTCAGAAAGACCTTAGTTCAAATCCTACTCTGGACACTTGTGGTCTTTGGCAAGCTACTTCACCTCTATCAGCCTCAGTTTCCTCATCTGCAAAGTGGGTAACAATATCTGCTTCCAGGATTGTTGTGAGATTCAAATGGTAGAATAAAGCTTTGGAGACCTTAAATAACTTTTATCTTAAATACTTTTATCTTTAAGAAGCTTAACTAGTTATATAAATACTGATTATCATTATTATTTCAGATCATAGAATATAATAATTTTTAAAGAAAGGATTATTTCATTCTTCGTATTTATATCCCCAGTGCCTGGCATATAGTAGTCCCTTATTTAATACTATTTAATACTTGTTAATTGATTAACAATTCTAAAATCCAGAGCCATGAGCAAAACAAGCACAGGGACCTAAATACCATGAGTCTCCATTTGTTTACTCAGAATGGCTCCTGCTTCCTCTCCATATCTCTCACACCTCTCTCATTTCCTGGTTAGCATCCCCTCCTCAGCTTTTTTTGAGTTATTGATTAAGAATCAAAAATTATTTCTGTGACCATATTATTGGTGTATATTCCAGGGTGACCGTCATGTTGTCCAGCCACACGCCATAACTGACTGGGGGAAAGATGGCATTTTCCCACTCAAGTGCAAAAAGCATTTTAACCTGTGACTGAGTCTGGGATTTTTAATCCAACCCCTCTCTATAAAGGCCCTATGCACAAGCAGTGGCAGTTCATTGCAGTGAGTTATTTTCTAAGAGTCCCAGTTTAGAGTCCCTTAATTGTCTGTGTTTCTTTCCCCCGCCCTTCCTTGCCCATCAGACATGGAGACCACAAAGGCATCGTGCAAAGTTTGGGAGCCACTGGCAGGTAGGTTTGCATTTTTCCAGGTTAATTCACTTGATGAAAAGCCGCTGTGTGTGATGTGTCATATATCAAAGGCAGGGCATCAGTAATCTTTGCTCAAGGGCATGGGTAACAGACAGATAGACGGGAGAATGAGATGGAAAAAAGCAACTCATCCTTTTCTGCTAACACCACGAAGGAGATAAAGGAAGATTTATGAGTCATCTTGGACCACATACCAGCAAGCGGTATACAGTATTTTTCACATGTGCCCAAAATTGGTGGTGGAAGGCAATCTGCTTGTCACTGTGGCCATCAGGTGCAATTGGGTCCTTGGGGGCTTGGGGCTGTGGAGTCAGCATGAGAGAGAGAGAAAGAGAGAGAGAGGGCCCCCCCCCACTTCATTTATTTATTTATTTGGGGAAAACATCATTGCCATTTCCAAGGAGATGATTTGTAAGTTGAATAAAGTAACCTTTGTTTTTAATTATGTTCTCTGTGGAATCCAATTGCAAATACCTAAAATAGACTTGGGTGGGGGTGGATAGAAGGTATTCAGGGGTTACTCATTCAGGAAATAAATAAAACCCTTGGAAATAACTCCAGGGAAATAATGCCTCCTCTCCACTCTTTTTAATACAGAGCTGTCCTTGGTGCCCACCCATATGAAAGTGAAAAGGCCAAAGATAGGTAGTCTTATTGTGATTCTCACTCCCACCCTGATTCTTATCCACAAACCAGTTAGCCAGCTAACTGGAGGTAAAATATTGGCTTGCATGCCAGTTTAATTTCATTAGACTATGTCTTTTTAGGTTACCTGAAACAGGTTTAGAAATTAGTGGATGGAGTTGAGAGCCAAGGTGGCTTATATCATGCTGTGAACCCAGCTGCTTTTGGGGTTGTACTGGTCATATAGTGGAAAGAGTACCAGCCTATGAGGTAGAAGACCTGGATTCAAAGTCCTGCATTTACAGTTTAAAATGGGGATGAGGCAATGTGGGGCAACAGTACCGATGACCTGAAAGAGAGGGCCATTGTTAATATGAAAAAATATATAGAAGAGAACAGAAAAAGTTCAAAAGGAAGCGCCATCAAGTAGGACAGTTTTGAAAGTATTGTGTAGAATTTATTATAACTAAGAAAACATTCTGATTACTTCAGAAAAAAAAAAAGTTTTGTATAAAATCCTCTTTTTGTGTTCTATGAGGTTTGTGGCAATTCTTTTTGTTCTTGTCGTTTAAATGTCCAAAATAACCCCTGAAAACAAACAAACAAGAAACCCAAGCCAAAATAATTTCCCATCATTATTTGTGTGATTTTGGACCAGTTGCATCATTTCTTGAGTCCAATTTCCCTCAATTAACTAAGTATTTGTTAAACACTTCCTAATTATTCATAAAAGATGAAAATGAGACAGCCCCTTTTCCCAAAGAGCTTGCATTAAACAAAGTATGGGTTGCACAGATAAAATATGTACATAGATGAGTAAATAAGAAGTAATTCAAGTAAGAAAAGATCACTAACAAATATGCTCAGGGAAGACTTATAGAGGGGATAATAACTTGAGTTGAACCTTGAAGGGAAGATAAGTATTTAGAGAGATGAAAATGAGAAGGGAATGTATTCTAGTCAGGTTATACAAATGTAAGGAAGTGGGAGATGGCTCATGTAATTGGAAATAATTCAGTTTTGCTGCAATTTAGGTCTATAAAAGGAAGTAACATGAAATAAGTCAGTAAAGATAAGCTAAGTAGAACCACACTAAGAATAGACTTTAATGCCAGCCTCTAAGGAGTTTGGATTTTATCCTGGAGGCAATAGGGGGCTTCTAAGATTTTTGAGCAGAGGAGGTGATATAGTCCAGGAGTTTTTAATCTTTTAATGTATTATAGACACCTTAGCAATATCTGGTAAAGCCCATGGATGCTCTCAGAATAGTGGTCATAAATATATATAATGAAATAGGTAGAATTTGCAAAGGGCATCAATTATATCGAGATACAATTATCAAACTATGATTTTTTTCCAGTACCTGGGCTCCAGGTCAAGAACCCTTGAATTAGAGGGAATAATCTAGGATAATGTTGATATTATGAGGCTGAGAGAAAGAGGACTTTTAGAGGAGGAGAAATCTAAGCGGGAAGATGATGAACATGGCTTTGGAAATACAAAGTTTGAAATAGCAGTCAAATATTCAAATGGAAGTGTCAGAAAGACAGTGATGGGGAAATGAAACCATGGCTAAAAATTACACTGTATATTTTTTCTAGATATGGGGGTTCTTCAATCATCATAAATATATATATATATATATATATATACATAAATATAAATAAAATAATAACTAGCATTTATGTAGTGTTTATGTACTACCCTGTGCCAAGCACTGTGCTCAGGGCTTTGCAGTTATCTCATTTGCTTCTCACAATACCTTGGGAAGGTAAATGATGGTATTATTCCCATTTTACCAATAAGGAAACTGAGGCCAACAGAGGTTAAGTGTCTTGCCCAGGGTCAGACAGCTAGGAAGGGTCTGGAGCCTGATTTGAATTTGGGTCTTCTTGACTGTAAGCCTAGCACTCTACCCACTGTGCCATCTAGCTCACCACGTAGAAGTGTTAATCTCTGTAAAATGGGCAAATTATATGAAATAATTCACAAGATGCCCTTTAGCTGTGCAAACCTGCATCCCAAAGGATCAATATTCTTTCTGTTGGACTGTAAGATTTCAGTTAGGTCATGCCTGAGTTTGAGAAGATTTAAATCTTTGGGCAATTTTAAAAGCATTGTGAATTCCAAAATGTAATGGGTCTCACACACACACACACACACACACACACATACTTATTTGCAAAAGCCTCTTTAGAGCATTTCATTTCTCTGGGAGGCACACAATTAGCATTCTGCATGGAAAGACATGATTGATTCTGCACAGTGGTGGTGATATGAGCAAACTTCATTTAGACAGCTGAATGAAATATATAGGAAATAAGAATTTACAGTGCCCAAAGTAGTTCATGCACAAAATAAGGAGTGACTCCCCCTCTTCCTCACCCCTTAGAGGCTATGTGCCACTTATTCTAAATCTCCCTCCTCTCTAAGCCACCTGGGGGTGCCATCTTGTGGCTTATCATTCTACTCTGCCTGGCACCATGTGGCAAGGAAAGCCTAATGCCATCTAATCATTGAGTCTTCCCAGGGGAAGTAATAAGTCTGTGATCAGTGAATAGGAAGAGCTTTTGGCATCTCATATGTGGCTTTTAATGAAGACCCTGCTGAGGTGTTTACTTGGGGAGGAAGGAGCTGGAGAAGAGTGACTTCTGGGAACTAAGCTATGACAGTGGCCAACATTGGGACTTTCTATGTTGGTACTCTTATGACATCTTCCCTTTGAATGGATCATCCAAAGGATTCATCCTGGACTGAGCTATGTGGGAATATCACCAGTACCAGATGTTTCTGTGTCTCTCTTCATCCAGTCCTTCTGGTGGTTCAGAGCCCAGTCTTCACCAGTGTATAAAACCTACTTGACAAAACTCTTGATTTTGGAAGCTGTGGTTAGACTAAACTTTCTGTATCCCCTTTTTATCTCTTCATATCTATGACAGTCCTTGAATGTTAGAGAAGAACCATGTAACTCCTCTCTTTCTTTTCTCTGTTCCTTCAGGTTGTCTCTTCACCCTGATAGTCCTTCTTAGTTGTTTCTTGCAATGGATATTTATTATGTCTGACCTTCTGTCTAGGACTCTTCTAATTTTTTTGTGGGATCTGATTGGGCACCAGTAGGATATGGCAGCTAAAAAGCTACTGTGAACCTGGACCATATTAAGAGGGGCAATGCTTCCAGGAATAAGGAGGTGATAATCTCATTGTATTCTGTCCAGGTCAGACCACATTTGATGTATTGCATTCACAGCTTCGGAAGAACATCGGTAAGTGAGAGAATGGCTAGAGAAATCCTACAAGGATGGTGAGGGATCTCAATTTCGTGTGATATGAGGATTAGTCAAAAGGACTGGGCATGTTTTTCCTGGAAAAGAGACAACTTGGAGAAGCAATGAGCATGAAAACCAAGTGTCTGAAAGGCTTTCATGAGAAAGCAACATTAACTTTAAAGATGACATCCTGTTACATAATGTCATTAATAAAAATCAATCAGGTAAATAATATTTAGCATAATAATATATTATATTATTATTTTACATAGAATAAATACTATAGAATCTATTAATATATAATAACAAATAAATATATTAATAGTGATTTAAGTTTGTAAAGTACTTGTACAAATATTATCTCATTTTAGCTTCAGAATAACCATAGGAGATAGGTGCTATTATAATCTGCATTTTGTGGATGAGCAAATTGAGACTAAGTTCAAGTTACTTTTAAAGAGTCACACAGCTTAAGGGTCTGAGGTCATATGTGAAATCAGGTCCTCCTGACTTTAGGTCCAGTATTCCATCTACTGTGCCACTTAGCTGCTCCTTAAAGCAGGAAGATACTAACAAAATATGTTCATTAAGAAGAGACAAGTGAACACAGAAGCTGAGGGGGAAGTGGTGAGAAGTGAGGACTCTTCATAAATGAAAGCAGAATTAGGAGTGATGGTTAAAAAATGCAGGAGGCCCATTTAGGCTTGATATAAGATAATTTTTTTTTTTTTACAATTGAAGTTATCCAAAACTGGAATACGGTTCCTTAAGAAATAATGGATTATCTTTTCGTTGGATATCATTGGACAAAGCCTGTATGACCCCTTCTTGGATGTGCTATAGTGATGACGCATTTTTAGATGTGGATTGGAATACATGACCTCCCAGTTCTTCAGTTCTTTGATTACTTGAGAAAAGATGCCAAGAGACCCAACCTTAGATGTTTTTTCCCCCTTTGGGATCCCTTTTGCTCAAGTAGTCCTTCTAATTCATCTTGTTTGATTGACATCTAATGATGACACTGAGCCATAGAATGCTACTATCCAGGCAGATGACAGAGGTACATTTGCCATCAGTTTACCATTGAAGCTCTTGGTGTTGGGGTTTTACTATCTTACCTTCATTCAGTTTGCTTACTGTAAGAGCAGGGTAATGGATTAAACACACTGGACTCCAGTAGGGTATATTAACTTCTAAAAATAAATAATAACCGACTCTAAGATCATTAGGAGTATAAATAAGGGAAGAAGTCAGGATGAGAGTCAATAATTGTATCTAAAAGATCATAAAAGTAGTATATTAAAATTGTGGGATTCAGAACTTATTCAACTGTACCATCCTGCATCCCCTTTCTGGAAAATATGGTGCCACCCAAGGGACACCAATCCATAGCTTATAGCACAGAGACTATTTGGAATTAAGATTAGTCACTGAAAAAATTGAAGGGTTTGCGCCAGGGTGGGAGTCATTCCAGCTGTAAGAGATATTTATGGAAGTAGGATGGACAAGATCTGGAAACTCATTGGATCTGTATGGTAAAGGAGAAAGAAGTAAATATTTCCACTGATTATAAACTCTGGAAATTGGAGCAGAGGTGGGGAATGGAGAAATTGGAGGGTATTCTGTTCTGAGGAGAGGATGATGACTTCTTTGGGGTTCAAATTTGAGTTATCAGTGGGGCATCCAGGTGGAGGCCCAGAATGCAATTGGAAATTTGGGATTAGAACTCTGGGGTATAGATCTGAGACCTCTACTTTTGTATAATAACTGACAACAAAGCTGGAATTGAACTAAGAGAAGTATGATCAAGTTACAGGGGACATTATAAGCACTTATTACCAGTTGGTCTTGGTAAGTCTTTTCTAGGCAGAAATGAAATGTTATACACTGGACATCTAGGAAGTTGTTTGAATACAAAATCTAGAATCTGTGAAAATGATAATATGAAAACAGAGGTTCTCATTTGCCTCACTGCTTGACAAGAGCACATTATATTTTCTATAATATCCTTTAATTTCTTCTATATCTTCCTCCTCTTTGTTTCATGTTTTACTTCTTTCTCTGTCCTCTTTTCCCTCTAATACCTCTTCCTTCTCTTCCATTTTTCCTCTACCAATTCTTCCTCCTTTTCTTTCTCTTCCTTTTCTTCTACCATCTTTTCATCATTATTCCATCTTTTCCCTTTTAGATCTATTCCTCCCCCCCCCCAGCTCTTCTTACTTCCTCTTAGAGGTCACCTAATCATTGATCATTGATCTAGAGCTAGAAGGGACCCCTGAGGCCATTGGGGCTAACACTTTCATTTTACAGATAAGGAAACTGAAAGTCTTGGAGATTAAATCAGTTGTCCAAGATTACACAAGAAGTATCAGAGATGAGATTTGAACTGTGGTTCTCTCAGTCAAGAACCACTGGACCACTGTTATCTTCCATGTATTTGGTCTCATCAATGTCAAACCATGAAGTATTTCTTCAAATTGTTTTCCTTTCTTCCTGATGGTCCCTATCCCCTAATACAATGTAATACCAGTTTAGAAAAAGTACCAAATTGGTTTGTGCTTTCGTGTGCCCAGCATTCACAGGTATTATGTGTATCAGATTTCTTTAGATGACAACAAAAAGGAAATATTCAATTTAAAAATTAATTTGGACAAATCAAGTTGATCTATTTTAAGCTGTAAGGAAAATAGCTTTGTTTTGTTTTCTGATTGCCTTGCCCTCAAATCTCTCAATCCAGGTACCTTATTCTCCCTCATCAAACATCTAGTCTTTCCCCCCCTAACTTGGCCAAAGTCTGTAATTCAGAAATAAGTGATCAGCAGTGATAGGGGCATTTATTCCCAGGAGAAGGCTGATGTAACTGATGCTGAGAGCCTGCAGGGATGAGGAAAGCTGTTCTGTGAAACATGTGGAATGTGGAGGAAGGTTATGATTGCAAAAATTGCAATCAAAGGTTTGCTCCAGCTTTCATATCATGTCAGGCTGGGAAGCCTCACTCAGAGTGGAGTTACTGGAGACATACAATCGCTACCCTTATCTGCAGAAGGCTTTACCATCTCCAGCAAGTTGTGAAAATGAATAAAAGAAGCTGAATATGATACACCCACTTGGATTGTTACTTATGAGAAAACCTTCCAAATCTGAGAATTATTAAGAAGTGAGAAAATCCCTTAATTGCAACAAGTTCCCTACTGCACAAAAGGACTGTCTGGCAGAGAAAATTGGCAGTGTTCTGATGATCAGATTTAACAGCTGGAAGACTTCTATTCAAACTACTTTTGTAGTAATAAAGCTAATAATTTTTCCACAAACTGCTGTGATAGCCATAATTCTGTTTTGTTAAGATGTCTGTTCTCTGCATTTGAATGCAGACGTACATACTTATTTTGGCCCATCATTATTATGAATATAAGGGAGGGTTAATGCAATCTTTTTTCCCCTTCACTTTACATTCCTTTCTCTCTTCTCTCATCCCCCATCTCCTCTCTATTTCCTCATTCCTTCATTCCTTTCTCTCCTTCTAATCTGCCTTCTTTCCTCCCTTCTTTTTATTCCTTCCTTTCCTTTTCCCCTGCTCTCTTTTCTTTCCTTTCTTCTCCCTCTTCCTTCCTTTCATCCTTTCCCCCTCATTTCCACTCCTTTCCCTCCCTCCCTTACTCCTTCATACTTTGCTTTCATCCATTTTTCCAACCTTCCATACACTTTCATTTCTCCCTTCTTTCCTTTTGTTTTTCCCTCACCCTTCCTCTTATAAGATATCTGTGTCACTGTATTTGGAATCCATTGAGTTAGAAAAAAGAAAAGATCGATATTGACACTTCTCTCAGTTGTTAACCATGTGTGTTCTTCTTTATTTAAACATCTTTCCTTCTTATTTAGAGCAAGAAGTATGTGCTGAGTGGATTGTGTAATGAAAAATGTAAACTGGACTCACTTGGCGAAATCCGAGAGAGGAGGATTGGGATGAAGGAAGAATGATATGAGGATCTTGGAGTCTAGGTTGTACCTTGGACTGAAATAACCTAAAGGTCTAATAGGAAGGGAATAGATAAGCAAATAGAGCTACATCAAATAAATATGTATGATAATACCATTCATGAATATGAAGAATACAAGGAAATCTAGAAAGATTTTACGAAATCAAGCAAAGATAAAAATGCAGGTTCTAAGGCATGGAGTTCTTACAAATTATGCCCACTGAAAAGGATAAATTAATGAGGATGAATGGAAGTCAACATAGGGCACTGAGGAAAGTGCTGATGTTGGCAGTAATGGACCTGAGTTCTATCCCCCCTTTTTGACTTACTACTTCTATGCCAAATTAACTCTCAGAATCATAGTTTCCTCAAATGTGAAATGAGGAAGTTGAACTAGATAGTCTCTAAGTTCCCTTGAAAAATTTTTTTTATTTTAATGAAGAAATCTAAAGAAGATTTAGAGGAAGTGATTAAAAATTAATAGGATAATCTGTTAAATTATTTAAAATATATTTACTAAGTATGTTTAGCTGACAGTATTGATTATGTTCAGTTTTTGATTATGTTCAGCTTTTAATAAAAATTAAAAAAATTTAGAGTTCTTATTTGATACCCCTATGAATTCTCTTCTTGTACGCAAGCCCTGGCCATCTTACTTGTGTAGGAGGAGGATGAGGGGGAAGCCAGAGGGAGAGAGTGAGCTCCATGGAGACATTATTTGCCAGGGTCTTTGGGGAGGTAGCTGTGAGTAATGGGGTGAAGTTAAGCAGAGAGAAATTTAGGCTGGAAAAATCAGGACAAATTTCACAGTGGGGTTACGTCTGATCAAGTGTGTGGATGTAGTCTCCTTAGGGAAGTGATGGAAGTTTCTGTACTGGAGATGCTAGAGACGGAACTTGACAAAGCATGAGAAAATTTATCATGGAAAGTAATCTCTGGGGATCAATGTGGTGACCTTAATAAGTCTTTTTTCTCTCCACCTCCTGATTCAATGATTCAGTCTCAAATGATCCAGTAGTGAAACAATTGGTTGGAAAATGGCCATAGGGATATATGATGGGTGTGACAACAAATAGTGGCTTTGGGTCTGTTTTTTTTTTCTCTAATTTTTTTTTGCATTTATTCATACTTTGTCTTTTTTTGTTCTCTGAGGGTCCATTTGTTGCTACATAATGAGGGAGATTGTTGATGGAATTAGGAGATCCTGACATAATATCAATGCAACAAGGGCATGGGAAGTGAAATCAAGAGATCTCTTGCTAGGTTGTCCTGTAAGCTGATGCCCCATCAGAAACTCAGCTATATTAATTTATGTATTTAGCTATATTTATATATTTATGGAGTGCCCACTTTAGGACCAACACTGAGTATCACATGAGAAGCAAAAACAGAAATTCCTGCCTTCAAGGAGTTTTACCATCTTAACCCTCCTCCATTATCCATTGGGCCCTTCAACAAACGGTCAAGGCAACAATGGTCTGCCATAAGGACAGCATGGACTGAGTTTCCATGGAGAGAGTAAGATCCTTGTTTGTCAAAAGTATTGAGCTGATGACTTAGATCTTCTGTTTCCTGATTGTGAATTATCTACATCACTGAGAAAACCAGCGTTTTGACGTCTCTGTCCTCTTTTCTCAAACCCACTCATAGTATTATTCATTATTGTTATTATTACTGTTACTATGCTAATAGTAATATGTTTTTCATCAGCTTTATTTTAAGAAGGATTCTGTAACTTTTCACTGATGTTCCTGGAAGAAGATCAGGTCACTGGAACAGTGATAAGTGTAGTTTAGGGGAATGTCCTCATGTATTCCAAATTAGAAGGAAAAAAATGACAAATATCCCACTATTCTTTAGTATCTGGAATATCATAAGATATCATAGATTTAGAGCTGGAAAGGAGCTTTGAGGATGTCTGATCTGCCTACTTCATTTTAGATGAAGAAACTGAATTCCAAAGATGTTGATTGGGGTGGCCAAGGTATATTTCACAGATGATAGAAGCAGGATTGAAATATATGTTCTCTTAGTCCAAATCCATTGCTCTCTCTACCATAGTAGAGAGGTATCAAGGGCCACAATGGACCAACCACACTCTGGGATGTCCCAGGAATCATGGAACTGGGAAATTTTTAGCAAAATAAATAAAAATACACTAGAATATAGATAATGTTACTATGTGGTATTCTAAGTCAATATATGCCAGCGAGGATCCTTATGCAGGATTTAGTGACTCCATTTTTATTTGAATTTTATATTACTGTGCCATGCTACCTGGATTTTAAAGATGTGAGCTTATTTATACCTACAAATAACTGGGAACCCCCAATTTTCTCAACAGATAGATTGATATTTTGAAATAAGGAGAGGAATTTATCCTCTTCCATATCTGCCTTTAAAACTGGTTAAGTTTATCATCTTCCTTTAGTTTTCTATTGATAATACCCAGTTTATCCTCATATATATATACATATACATGTATACATCATATATGTGCATTCATATATATGTATATTTTTGAATGCAGTTGTTTACTTGCTATCTATTCCAATAGATTGGGAGCAACTTGAGGGCAGAGACTATCTGTTGCCTTTCTTTGGATTTCCAGAGCTTAGAACAGTGCCTGGCACATACTAGGAAATTAATAAATCCTTATTGGCTTGACTTGACTGAAACATTTTACTTAGAGAGAAATGAAGGGAAATTGGGCCCATTTTTGTCCTTAGGGTGTATACCTTGAAGTATACAAGAATTTTGAGCCAGAACCCCAATTTGAATCCTAACTTTCCCACTTATTTGAAGGAGCACAAATCACTTTCACATCTCCTAGCCTCAGTTTCCTCATCTGTAAAATGTGGTTCTTAGACCAGATTATTTTCTTAAGGTACTTTTCAGTGCCAAATCTTTTCCTTGAATCCATGAATTGAAGTGGATTTAAAGAGGATTTATCTTTTGCATAAGAGATTTCTCAGAATCTGATAAAACTGGAATGGATAAAGCCTTCAGAAACTTCCAAAAAGTCTCTACCACCTTCCATCCTACCAGTCATTTTCCAGCTATTCTGTTTTTTATTTTATATAAATCTATAAATCAATATATATGTACATACACATATGTACATTGATTTAAGTTTATTTGGTCTTCTTCATTAGAATCTAAATTTCTTTAGGACAGGGGCTGCTTTTATTTTTCCTTTGTACCCCTGATGCTTAGCAAAGAGTCTGATACCTTGTAAGCCATTAATCAATGCTTTTTTATTGATTGACTGATTTTATAGTTCCTCTTTGGCTTGAGTTTTTGTCTTTGTACCCTTTTTGATCCTAAGGTAGCATGTGGAGGCATTTAGTCAATATTTGTTGAATGGAATGGAAAGAGACAAGTTAATTTACTAGGATCATAGGATTCAGAGCTGCAAGGAACTTGGAGACTAACTAGATCAGGGGTTCTTTGGGGGTCCATGGCCCTAGATTTCAGGGGGTCTGTGAACTTGAATTGGAAAAAAATATACCTTTATTTTCACTAGCCTCTAACAGAAATATAATATTTCCTTCCACTTAAAAAAATTCTTCCGATAAAGGGTCAGAGGGTTTCATCAGACACTATCCAAGAGGCAGGATGAGGGGAGCATGATACACAAAATAGTGAAGAGATCTTGATCTAGTCCAGCAACCTCTTTTATAGATGGGAAAACTCTAGTATAGAGGGGCAACAACTGTACTGGGATTGGAAATGGGGGCTCTTAGTGTGAATCCAGTGTTTTGTTTTTTTTTCTAGTCAGCCACATTTAGTTCAAACACAGCCCACTTATTTTTGTTACTGAACCTTTGACAATGCTGTATCTCTCCTGTAAGATCTTCCTATCACCTTTATATCTTTTAAAATATCATCTTGAACTCAATGTCCAAGTGGAATGCCATCTCCTCCAGGAAGCTTACAAACTATCCCAACCCAATTCGATCTCCTTCTCTGCTGATAATTACTGTTGCCAACACTTATATTAGTGTTTAACCACATAGAGCTTTTGGGTGATATTTGTGTGATCTTGAAGAAGTCATTTTATTTTTCTGAGCTTCTCTATCTGTAAAATGAGGGGGTTAGAGTAGAGGATCTCCAGGGTTCCTCTTTGCTCTGAATCTGTGATTGCATCTCACAGTTCACAGGATGGTCTTGTTATGCTGGTGAGATCACAGACACACATGGGGCCAGAGCTCTGCCTTCTTCCTAACACCTCAAAAAGTGCTGTATATATGTAATAGGTCCATTTTAAATATTAATGAGATTTCATTGACAGTTAAGTAAATCAATTCACCCATCCACTCCGACTTTGGTCTGCAATTTCTAGACCTGCACTCTATCCACCCATAACTCTTTAAATAGTTTAAGGAGACAGAAAACATCTTGACAGTTTCCCCAAACATAACAATAATTTAGCTTACACTTTTTTTTCCTATCAAAAGACAAGGATAATATTTTGAAGTTACCGTTCTTTTTTCCCTCTTCCATTTCTTACTTCTTCTCTCTTCTCTTAGTGTCATTTTGGCTTCCAAGGGTATAATTTTGAAATTATGAGTCCTGTTGGTCTTATTTGTATTTCTTCTTCTGTGTATATGTTTTGAGAACTGTTGATGGGTAAATGTCATTTTTATACTTTTGGATTCATAACTGTTCAATTACATTCAAAAACAATTAATAATATTATGTATCTTGGAAATCGCTGTCAGGGATCTGGTAAATATGACATATTGTTAGGTATTTCAAGTTGAAGTTTTGTATCCAGGCCAAGTTTAGAAAGATGAGAAGCAGACTGTTTTTTATAGACAAGCAGAAGGATATGGTAAATTTATGACAAAGCATATTACCATAATGTAACCAGGCTGGGAAATCTGTGTGGCTTCATAACTCATAAAATAAAACAGTGATCAGTAGCCTATCTCTACCCTAGTGTGTGTGGATTTTTTTTCTTTGCATTGTTTACTTCTGCTCTCAGTCTGAAAACTAGAAAATCTGACAAGCTGAAGGAGAAGAGATTATCACCAAACAAAAACTGATTGGGGGCAGTTTTCCCAGTTTCCTGTGTGGAGCTTTCTCCAGCTCAGATATAGCAGTTGCCTGAGTTCTTGAGCCTAATTGGGACTGAAAGTTCTCCATAAAGGGCCATTGTTTTTCAAATGGAACCATCTCAGTGGTAGGAAACATTAGGCTCCCAAGGGTGACGTCAGCCCTGGGAAAAAGCCCACTCACTATTCAGCTCCAGGAGGAAAAGTGCAGGAATCAAGCAAGCTCTTATCAAATTACATTGAGTATCCCTGCCCTCAAGATTGCATCAAAAATGGTTAGACCTCAATTTTTCCCTCTGAAAAATGGGACTTTTAATGACATGATCTTCCTCTTCAGAGTGTTTCTAGGACATGAGTGGTTTATGTTCTGGAGGCTTTCCAAGTGAAGAAAAAACTTGGTTGTCCTGATGTTCAAATGATCTTATTAGTATTTTTTATCTGGGGAATCTCTTTTAAATTTATCCTAAAATAGGGAGATAGTGCAGTGGACAGAATACTTGCCTGAAGTCAGGAAGACTCATCTTCCTGAGTTCAAATCTGACCTCAGGAATTTACTAGCTGTGAGACCCTGGGCAAATCTCTGAATCTTGTTTGCCTCAGTTTCTTCATCTGGAAAAGAAAATGGCAAATGACTCCAGTATCCTTTACTAAGAAAATCTCCAATAGAGTCTTTATTATATATTATTTAAGAAGCCACAGGTGAGGGGGCAGCTAGGTAGTTCAGTGAACAGAGAACCAGACCTGGGGATGAGAGATCCTGGGTTCAAATATGGCCTTAGAAAATTCACAGTTGGGCAACCCTGCAAAGGTCACTTAACCCCCCTTGCATAGCCCTTACCTCTCTTCTGCCTGGGAACTAATCCTTAGTATTACTTCTAAGATAGTATATAAGGGTTAAAAAGAAAAACATGCCATGGATGAATCTGGGAGCTGGATCTTATTCCCATCAATGACCTCATAGATTTGTTTAAATATTTAAAATGCCATTTTTAATTTCACGTCATTAAGAAAGTGTTTCATAAGATAGAGTACTGGAATTGGACTCAGGAAGCCCTGGATTCAAATACTGCCTCTTTTACTAACCAGATGGTGATGTATAAATGGAGATTTTGAGCCTTTGGACTTCATCCTCCAGAAGTCCCTTAGTATTTCCCAAAATTCCCTTTTCCTGCCTCCTGGTGTTTTAATTTAATGGCCAAAACTCCTCCCTCTTCTTCTCTTGGACCTGCCACTGGGCTGAATTCAGGCAATTCTTTTGCCCTAGTTATTATTAATAAAACTTTATAAAATATCATAGTTATTGATTATTAATTTTAAAACTCACAGTGACCATGGGCAAGTTATCTGCCTACTCCAAGTCTTAGTTTCATTATCTATAAAATGAAGATAACAAAATCGATAGTCAATCAACATTTATTTATTGAGCACCTACTGGGTGCTAAGAACTGTGCTAAGTGTTAAAGATACAAAGAAATAGCAAAAGACAATACCTGCTCTCACAGAGTTTACAGTCCAATGAGGGAGACAACATGCAAAAAATTGCATGCTATTATGCATAACACATATTATTGTATACACTATATATAAACATAATATATCCAATATGAGGAGCAAGAAGGAAGCCACACTTTGCTATAATATATGTATAAATACATAATATAGTATAATTATATACTATATTAATTATAATTATAAGTGATAATTATAATTTATATAGTATAAATAGATTCTAAATTGCATACTATATTATTATACTGTTATTATTGCATTGTTATATATTCATGTTTTAGATATTTCGTACGTATTGCCATATGTATATAGGATAAACTGGGTTTAATTATCACCTTCAGCATAGTTTTGAGACTCGGAGTACGTGTGCAAAGGGCTTTTCAAACTTTAATGTGCTAGAAAATGTCAACTTTTTATTTTTTTAATTATTGTTATCATTATTGAAATATTATTATTGAATAAGTCAGCGAGGATTCTATTAGTGAGTGACTAGCTTTGTGGCCTTAGAAAGAAGAAACGTTCCTATCTTCTGTTTGCATATCTTTTATGAAAACAATCCACACTGCACCTGTTCAAACTTTTCCATGGAAATATTTGAAAGGTAAACAGTTGATTTTGGAGTGCATTATAAGGCCTTATTGTTGAACATGGCAGCTCGTTGACGGTCGTCTGTAATTATGTCCACGCTGTCAGCCCTGAAGTCCTCATTGCTTTGTTGTCAATCAGATATGGAGTTGGAAGTTTTCAAAGCTGGAAAATATGAAAGAGTGAATAGAGTCCATCAGGGCTCATTCCAATAGGCTTACTTAAGGGGAAAGGAAGACTTATTGCCTGTAGTGGCAGAAGGTTCCCAGGGATATACCGATAGGCTCTCTTGGTGATGGGTTAACAACCTTATTAAGTACCACTGAGGCACAGCTGACTAAAGCCATGCCAAAACTGGGTGAGACTGATGACTTTGGTGGAGCTGCTTGAAAAGGAGCAAATCTTTACCTCATTTTCCCAACAGTTTCTTTTCTTTTCTTATAATTCCAAATGTTAATAAACCCCCCAAAACAAGCATTTCCATATTACACAAATGAAATTACAGATCTCCTATATGTTTAACTTACTTTTCTTCCCAATGCTTTAACTTCCCAATGCTTTTAATGAGGGTAACCTCATGCTTTGTCTGATCAGAGCACAAAAAGATCAACCTTAATTCTCTCTCTCTCTCTCTCTCTCTCTCTCTCTCTCTCTCTCTCTCTCTCTCTCTCTCTCTCTCTCTCTCCCTCACTCCCTCCCTCCCCTGTCTCTCTCTCTCTCTCTCTCTCTCTCTCTCTCTCTCTCTCTCTCTCTCTCTCTCTCTCTCTCTCTCTCTCTCTCTCTCTCTCTCTCTCCCTCCCTCCCTCCCTCCTCTCCTCTCTCTTCTCTCTCTGTTTCTCTCTCTGTCTGTCTGTCTCTCTTCTCTCTCTGTCTCTGTCTCTGTCTCTCTCTCTCTCTGTCTCTCTCTCTCTCTGTCTGTCTCTCTCTCTTCTCTTCGGTCTCTGTCTCTGTCTCTCTCTCCTCTCTCTTCTCTCTCTCTGTCTCTGTCTCTCTCCCTCTCCCCCCCTACTACTACTTATATAATAAACACTAACAGGTTTAAAAACACTTTACATACATATTCTCACGTGATCTTGAAAACCTTGTGAGATCAGGCTTTTTATAGGAAATATTATCTATTTTATAATTGAGGATACAGGTTTAGAGATGGGAAAGGACTTAAGAAGTAAAAAAAAAACCCTCATTATTTCCATTTTATAAGTGAAGAAACTGAGTTTCAGAACATGAACTGATTTGTCTGTGATGTTTTAAGTATCAGAGGTAGGATTTGAACATAGGTCTCTTCTTGTGCCAATTCTAGAATTGTATCCACTATCATTCTAGACTATCTTAGCTGACAGGAAACAGAATTTGGTTTCTTTCTTGCTTCTCATCTACCCTCTCCTCACTGGTTTACCTTAAGCCCTGGGTTTCTGGATTTCTGCCTGCACCAGTTTAAGCCAACAAATCTTTGTTTTCTGCCTCTCATTGGACCTAAGTTGTCTGTTGATGAAATCTCCTCCATGAGGTCTCCATTGTCATTTACATGTGGTGTTGTCAGCCCCTGTCTTTGAATGGTTCTCTGGTGGTGGTTTCACTCATCTCAGGTCCTGGGCTTACTTTTGCTGATGGCCTGTGCTTTGGGAGTCTCTAGTTAAGCTCACCTGGGTCCTCAGCTGAGGATTGAGTTAGCCATCTCATACCATCCTCTGTATGGAGGCTGATTTCTCTTGGTTCCCACCAAGGCAGTGTGGCAAATGGAGCTAATGCTGAGCCAACAATGGCAGAATGTGGTGGAAATGTGAAGAATCTCCTGTTTTATTTATTTATAGAGTTAACAGAGGCAGGTCTGTATTCAGGAGGACCAGGGTTCAAATCTGGCCTCAGACACTTCCTAGCTATATGATGATGGGAATGTCATTTAACCCAGTTGCCTAGCTCTTACCATTCTTCTGCCTTGGATCCCATACTTGTATCAATTCTAAGACAGAAGATAAGAGTTTAAAAAAGAGTAGACAGAGGAAACTCTAAGTAGAGATTGTATAGAACAATGGAGAGCCTTATTTTTGGAGTAAGAGGATCTACCTTTGAATTCTGCCTTTTATACTTTCCATCTGTATGACCTTGGATGGGTCATTTAACTTTCTTGGCCCTCAGTTTCCTCATCTAAAAAAATAGAGGATTGGGGGCAGCTGGGTAGCTCAGTGGATTGAGAGCTAGGCCTAGAGATGGGAGGTTCTAGGTTCAAATCTGGCCTCAGACACTTCCCAGCTGTGTGACCCTGGGCAAGTCACTTGACCCCCATTGCCTAGCCCTTACCACTCTTCTGCCTTGGAACTCCAAGACGGAAGGTAAGGGTTTTAAAAAAAATTTAAAAATTAAAAAAAATTAAAAAATAGAGGATTGACCAAGTTGCCTCTGAGGTCTCTTTGAGCTCCAAATCTATAACCTTTTATTTTCTATTCCAAGTTGTGTGCTGAATAAATCTACCTGTCTAACCTGGCTTAGGCTAAGGGAACTTTGTGGGAAAATCTTAGTAAGTACATTATGATTCAACAAACATTTTCTGTTCATCAGGCACTAGATTTGTTAATGAGGATACAGAGAAAACACCCCCTTCTACTTCCCCAATTCAAAACAAAATACAAAAACCAACAACCAGTCATTGCCTTCAAGGATCTTATATTCTATATTATACAGTTCCTAAAGGTCAATCTTTAGGCTTCTTTGGTTGGATTCTTCCCTTCTTGGATTACTTCTTAATAAGCAATCACAGACTAATCTGCATTTCTGTAAAATGCCCAGGATCACGCTAGAACATTTAATAAACAGTATTGTGACGTGGCACCTACTTTCAAGCAACTTGCAGTCTAGCCAGGGAACATGATGAGCGAAGGTCATAAGAACAATGATCAAAAACACATGTTGTGAGAGATAAGCTCAACACATTTAACACATTGTGCATTGGTGGTGGGGAAGGAAAATAAGGGATGGAGACAGACAGGGACAGAAAAGAAGACCAGATTTCTATCAACTCTACCCATAGACTTTGTGCACTGCCATATCTGAGTGAGAATGAGTCTACTGCCTTAAAAAGTCAGGGACAAATGAGTTACCATTTTACTTGGTTCCTCTTCAGCTGAGTTAAACTGGAGAAAATCCAAATCCCAAACAATAGTATCTAAGGTATCATGCTCTAGGTCCATTTAAGAAAATAGTGATTTTACCAGCGGGGGAAAAATTCTAATTAACCTATCCAGGAAAAATAAAAAGACTTCCAAACATGCAAATTCAAGCCAACCGAAGCTCTAGGAACAATCTCTGGGGCATTTAATAAGAGGATCATAAAAAGTCCTTTAAGCAAAAATTGGTTCCCAGAGCAAGAGATTATATGTTAATGGAGGAGAAAAATAACCCAGAGACATAGAAAACAGCAGCAAGTCTAGGAGTAAAGGGAGGGGACAGGTATTAGAAAGGGGCAAACTCAAGGAATAAAGGGTAGAATAGTAGCTGGGGAGCAGGTGAGCTTGTCAAAAATCAGACCACACTCAGGCAGATGAGCAAGAAGGCACTAATACTAAGTGGTCAAAAATCTTGGAAGATGGTCAAGGAACCCAGAAATCTATAGAAACCAAAAAGAGAAGGCAGGAGGTCAGAAAGTAATGGCAGTCAAAAGCATATCAGAACCTAGGCAAATGTGGACTAGATGGCAACCAAGCTAAGCCTTGATTTCTTTCCATTTTCTCATGTCATATATCTTTGCAGTCTAGGCTGGGAAAGGCACTGCTTCTCTGAAAGTTCATTAAATTAACCAGGCAAATGTAGTTGGAGAACCGATATGATGATAACAGACACAACAAGCCAAAGGTATCCATCATGGACTACCAAGCTGCAATGTGAAATACAACTGTAGAGAAAAAAGACAAAGATTAAGAACTTCAGAAATGATTGTCTTCAGCCCCTCAGTGAAATGCTCAAGTGGTTCCCCTTACCTTGCTAGCATCTTAAGAAGTTCATGAAATAATGAGGTAAATTTCAGGAGACCCATGGAAACTCATGGTTCCCAAGGGACCTTTTCTTTTCCATATTCATCTGTCATTAAATAAACATTTTCCTCAGGATTCCTCTCCCCTTTTAGGTAATATTATCCACCCTCATCACCTCTCTAGGTCAAAAAATATCTGATAGGTCATCATGCTTATATACCTTTTACCCTTCATAGAAGCTAGCTGGTACTTTCTGCCTCAGGTCCGCCATGATTCTATGTATAACCTGCCTGAAAAAATGTAGAAGCAATAATCCAGGAGCCCTGCTAAATGGTGAATAATTCAACCTTATTCTGTCTCCTATTCAACTCTGTTTTTCCAGCTGTTGGGGATGGGCAGACTTTTTCCAGAGGGCACTTCTTCAAATGAATTTGAAAAGATTTCTCCTTGAGCTGAGTGACTGTCTATTCAGAAGGTGATATAAGTGGTTCTTGGTGAGAGAAGACAAGGGAACCTGAGCCAGGGGAAGAGAAGCAAGAGAAAAGAAAATATAATGATCCCTCCCTGAGGGGTATTTTCTCCATTCTTCTCATCTTGGAATGCTCTGAGACACATGACCTTGATGATTGATCCTTAAAATGACATTATGGGACATTTCATGGTATAGTGGAACAAAGATAGGCTCCGCAATCAGAAAACCTTATTGATGTCACACTTCAGACATTTATTGCCCGTGTGACCCTGGACAAGTCACTTTAAATCTCTGGATTGTTTGGGATTTCGTTTATATAAAAGTAAGGAGGGATAGAATGTTCATTTCTTGACGGTATAAGTGCTCATCTAAGGAGGGTAAGAGATAAGAGCAAGTCACCATTTATATCCCTTGGGTCAAGGATCAGAAGTAATAATAATATAAGGTTAAAACACTAAATTCGGTGTAAGGAGAGATGGAAGTTTGATGTCTGGCTCTGACATTTATTAGCTGTGTAATAATGAAGAAATCTCTTAACTTCTATGAAGATTACTTTCTCCATGTGTGAGGAAGGGAAGATTGTAGAACCCCTTTCACCAGGTGTGTGTGAGGAAGGTTCTGTGTAAGCCATCCTGTCCTAGAAAGGTTTGTCATGGCTATTAATGTATCTTGGCAAAGCCCAGCTTGTCTCACTTGGGGGGGAATCTAGGGAGGGGTGGTCAGCTTCTTTGATAACCACTCAGCAAGGTCCAGCCTCTGCATCTCTGTAAGATTTAAAAGGAAGCACTGATCACCCGCTGGGCTATTTTCATTTTGTTCCTAGAAATAATTCATCACCCTGCTTAGTGGTGGTTGTTGCCACAAAGTGTTGGCCTTAATCCCCAGGGGTGATTTTTCCCTTTACAAATATTTTGAAATTTAATAATAAAAATAAGTTAATCCTGCTGTTTAGGTGAGTATGTATCTTGTGTTATATTTGTAATTGATGCCTGTGGAGATCCTAAACAAACTGCTATTATATGAAATAGAGGAGTGCATCTTCTCTTTCTCTCCTTTTTGTTTCCTCTCTCCTCCTTTTCCCTCTCCTCTGTCCCTATTCTTTTCTTTTCTTTTCTTTTCTTTTCTTTTCTTTTCTTTTCTTTTCTTTTCTTTTCTTTTCTTTTCTTTCTTTTCTTTTCTTTTCTTTTCTCCTTCCTCCCTTTTCCTCCATTTTTAAAATTCCTGTATTCCTCAGTTTCCTTTTTTGTTTTTACCCTTTTCCTCCTCTTTTCTCTCATTTCCTTCTTTTCCTTCCTACCTTGTCCTCTATTTCTCCTCTCTCTCTACTTTTCCTTGTCTCTTTATCTTTTTTCTCCTTTTCCCCTTCTTTCTCCTTTTTTTCTTACTTCTTCCTTTCCTTCTGTTGACCCTTTCTTCTTTCCTCACTTCCCTCTCTCCCTTCTCTCTTTTTTTCCTCTTTCCCTCTCAACTCCTCTCTCTCTCATACCCTCTCTTTCTCCTTTTTGTCTCAGCAGAGCTGAAAGTGACAAGCATTTCAGCCTTACAGCAACAAACATATTTGGTAGGATTTTTTTTTGTAGGCAATATGGTGCATGCAACTTCTAGTTTGCATTACAGGCCACAGAAAGCCCAAGGGGAGGCAGGAATGTTTCATAGTGCTTGCTGAGAGACCTCTCACTTACAAGTAGGGAGAGGGCATCTTTCCCCAGGGCTGGGGTCACTGCCCTCCTGAGTCTCTCTTGATTTCTAGCACTAATAGCCAATACCATTTCCAAGTGGGGTCAAGGTAAGGCTAGGATGCTTTCAAGAAGTAGACTAGAGAGAAACAACAAACAGATGTTCTTTGATGATAACTGTTGAGGAAAGAGGATTTGGCTGAGAGATCTGTGGCTTTCACTTGTTGAGAGCCTTAAGCTGGAGCCAGTGGTGTGGGGTTTTTTTTTTATCCTTGGTCTTTTTTTCCCTCTCTCTCTCTCTCTTTGCCCCCCAGAGTCATAGTGTACCTGCTGTTACCATCAAGCCATTTGCCAACAGTGGCATCTGTTCAGTGTAGCCATCAAGAATTTGAATGTCAATATCTTTGCCTTGAAATGAATGGAAAAGTATTTGTCACTCAGCGGCAATCACTCTTCAAATAAAAGGTTAGCCAGACAGGGCCCTTAATCAAAGAGTCGGTCTTTTCTGTCAGCATTGCCTTTTAAATAGCAATGATGAAGGCTGGCTGTCAGGGTATGACTTGATGAGCCAGGTGATTGATCTGCATAAATCATTTTCTTTTAACATTGTCAGTGAAGAGTAAATTGGCGGGACATTTTGGGTATTAGCTCTGTTGAAATTAATATGCAGTATCCTAGGTGGGTCCTGCTTCCCAGGGTCGCCATAAAAGAAATCACAGAGAGGATTTTAGCCTGTGTTTTTCCAAGTGTTGAAATTAGATGGTTAGATCTCCTAGGAATGGTCATCATCCTACATATTCAAATTTAAGTTAAGGTTTTTTTTTTTTATAAAATTATGAAATTCAGAACCAGAAGGAATCTAATTCATTTGGGAATTAGCTAGTGAGAGGAACTTTGACCTACCAGTAAATCTGCACAGATCTTGTGACTCTCAGGTCAAAAGCCAAGAATGAGTCCCAGTTCAAACAATAGCCAACTATAATAATACAAAAATGGGGTTTAATATGCCTAGATTCTTGGAAGGATCCCGATAAAGCATTTAAAATAAGGGTATTCCCTTTGAGTAAATCAATCTGGCTTTGAACTAGTTGATCTTTTCTGTTCTTCAGCACCCCTATTATCTTTTTTGGGGGTGTGTATAGTAGGATCAGGAATTAAATAGAGAATATGAAGATCAGTTTCAGTCAAAGAAAACTATAACTAGAAAAAGGACTGATCATATATGCTATAGATATGGAGAAGGAATTCATGCACTCTATTAGTGTCCCTTAGGTGTTAAAAGAACATGAGGAAAGCTCTACATTTGGGTGGACCCCATATGATGAAGTCCTGGGGGAATATAGAATTGAGCTGCATCAGACAGACAGGTATGGATGGGTAGCTATCCAGGCTGTTGAAGAAGACTGGACACTGATGGGGATCGCAGGTCCATTGGAGATAGAATATGGAGGGAAGGATTCAATGTGAGAGGGTAGTGAAATGTGATTAGGAGTAAATGTTTGCCATTCTCTCTATCACTGGACCAAAAGATAAAACTGAGATCTTGCAGACTTGGTTTCAGAATTTACAAACATAATGGATGCTACTAAAAATCTATTGACCTGAAGAAATGTCAAGGGAAGAAATGTCCTCAGATATTGAGATAAATGAAAGGGATATGATGGAGAGAAGTTTTTGTATTATCTTAGGCAAACTCTCCTGCTGGAGAAACTACATGTGAGAAAGGTTTTAAAAGGAGCTACTGGCCACTAAAAAGTAACTCTTGAAAGGGCAAATGGTCACCAAACTCCTCTCCTTTTCCTCATTTCTGAAGGAATCAGTTTGACAGAGCCAACAAAGAGGAGGACTTTTTTCTAGCTCATAAAACAATTCTATTTGATTGTCTACACCTAATGGTTGAAAAATGGATTTTATAGGGTCTTCCTTCAAATTCTCTCACTTGATATATTGAATGTAAAGGTTCAAAGGGCACCACTGTCTTTTCATCCAGAATCCAGTACCTTCTGTGCAGGTAACATCCTTTGCTAAAGACTCTTTTACCTACACATGTCACATTGGAGGTGCGATTATCTATACAAGCACATACATAGGCACACATCACACTCCTGGCTTAATTTATGAGCAAATCTTATCTAAACAAAAGCTGAAAAAGCAGCATCTTTTGGATTTGATCATCTCTTAATTCCTATTGCAGTGACATAGCTTTTCCCATTTTGAGGGATAGTGTTTGCAGAGAATTAATGAAGTAAGTGGCAATAACTATATGCATGATCAGAAAGGGAGGTGGATGCAACATGCAGCAAAAATGAAGGTGAATAGATATTCAAATTAGACATGCAATCACAGATATGAAAAGTATCAGAAGAAAGTTTCTAGATAATTGTATACGTTCTCTGTGGAAGACCGTACTGGAAGACATTGGACATTCATTCATTCAGCAAACATTTATTGAGCAGTGTGAGACACTGTGCTAAGTACTGGGGAGAGATGAAAAAGTGATAATGGCTGCCTTCAAGTAGCTTACTGTCTGCTGAGGGATATCCAAGCTATATATGAAAGACGAATTTAAAGTTTTATAAATTTGTTGCAGAGGAGAGATGCAAAGTAGTTGCTTAATAAATGCTTGTTGATTGATTGCTTGCACTCATCAGAGTGATGTCCTCATGCCAGTGCATTGATGTTTGCAAGAAAGAGTCAGGGCTATGTTTTATCCTTAGCCATTCACTCCAAAGCTCTCTTGCCTCCCCTTCCTTGCTTGTTTTGAGTAGCCATCTTTGAGCTTTCCAAGATTGGTTTTCTTTGCTACTCAGGTAGTCCTGACTGTTCACAAAGTGCCCAGAACTTGAGTATACCAAAAAGTGATAGAAAATACTCCTTCACCTTCTTGCCACTGACTTTGCCAAAGTAAAGATGGGGAGGGGAATGACCAGCCAGGAAGGAAGCCTTGGCCCCTGATCTCCAGCTGGCCACTCTGATAAGTCTGGCCATGTTGCAGTTGATATTCTGCTCAAGATTAATTTCATGTAATGAAGATCTGAAACAGGGTGTTTTAAAGCTCCTCTAATGTTTCATTTATAGCAATCTATCAAAACGATAGATATTTAGCCTTCTTTATTGGATATGAAACATTAACTTAAACTCAGGACTGGTTTCTGTTTTAAATACCAATATCCATTACACGTTTCCTGCTGTAAATGTCTCTGACCCCTGCCCTTCATTTCATCAAGTATCATGAAAAATCAGCCACCACCTGCCCAAGTAGACAGCCTGCTGGATTTCACCTTAGGTTGCTATTTCTTTTACAATTCTAACTGCCCGTTTCCTCCTTTTGCCTCTTTCCCCTTGCTTCCCAGGCTTAGCTTGGGTCTTTGTCCTTTATAGGCAATAAGAATCAGTTCCTTAAAATAATACACCGGCTATCTACTGTGTGCAGTGACTACTGAGTAGGACTCATTTTAGTAAGTGTAAAATGCAGGCAAAGAGAGTTAGAAGCCACTGAAGCAGGTATCTCTACCCTTCAGCTTGCTAATCACTCCTTTTCCAAGTCTGATTTCTAAAATTTGATACTCCCTGACAAGGCTATGCTAGACTTCCTTGTCCTGTCTTTCTATTTTTGATAGTATAGGAAACCCTAAATTTCCTAATCATCTCTAAGCAAAGAGTAATGGGTAGGTGGGGAGATCACCTATTCTACAGTGCTTCAGAGCTTTCATCGAGAAGTGTGGGCATTTACTCATTCGTTAGACTGATTTGCTCACTCTAACTCTCCCTTACATTAATAGGTCTTTCAGAGAAGGACCACTACCACATGGTTAGACACAGATTCTTTCAGGATCCTAAGGAGCAACCCTGTTGAGAGAAAATAAAATCTCCTTCCTGTCAATGTAAGCTATTTAGCCCTCACCAGTGGGGTTCTATTTACACAATTAGCCACTCGCAATAATGTCACTTTTAGATATTAAACATAATCCTTTAATATGACAAAAGAAATAATGATATCATAAATACTCATATGTTAAAGGAAATATATAAATAATAAATATTTAACAATCCACATATAAACCTGGGTCACATTCTCCAACCGATGCACTCCATATTAGTGGGAGAAAGCAGGAGCACAATTACAGAAATTTGCTAAAAAAGCAGGAAAATTCATGTCATCAAGGTAACTCATAACACTGGAAATATAAATGTAAGTGTCTTCTTTCTGTCTCAAGAGCCGTTTATAAAAGTTCAATGACTGTAACTTCTACATTGATTAAATCCTTCCACTTCTAAACTGAATTGTTTTGTATTATTTTGACAAACAGATTGCTAACTTGGTTAATCTGATGAGTGAGTTTTGTTTCTCTGCTTCCTATCAGTTATCACTTCTTGCTCCAAATTTAGTTGATACAGTTCTGAAACCTGATTGTTCACCTCTCCTAACTTTCTGAGTTCAGATCCTGGATTTTCAGACATATAGGTACCCTAAAATTACACAATTGTCATGTCTGTATCTCTCCAGTACATAATGGCACGTTATTTAAAATGAAGTTGAAGCTCTCATGGGGCAGCTAGTTGGTGCAGTGGATATAGCATATAGCTTGGAGTCAGGAAAATCTGAGTTCAAATTTGGCCTCAGATACTTACTAGCTGTGTAACCTGAGCAAATAATTTAACCTCTATTTGCCTCATGAGGTTCCTCATTTGTAAAATGGGGAAACACTGGAGAAGGAAATAACAAATTGCTCTGGCACCTTTGCTGAGAAAACATGTAGAATGGGATATGACTGAATGGATGAATAGAATCCAACCCAACAATTTGTCTTTCAGAGCAGCTTTCTGAGGAGAGTATAACTCATCAATGAACCTTAAAAGGATAATGCATTAAAATAGGATGTCAATTTTATATGATCTTCCTTGAAGCTAGATTGAGTGGCGTTCTATCAATTAAGGATCTTATCCAAATCCCTTAATCTAGCATGCCTCTACAACTTTGCTCTTTCTATATTCTTCTTGTGAAATGACTTCCTTATCCTTTCTTCTAGTCTTCATCATACCAAGCCTTCAATTATTTAATTATCTAGGGAATTCATGAAGCTTTCTTCCATGATTTTACTTATTTCCTTTCTGAATATCTAAAGACTCTAGAATCTACACAGTACAATATAGACATTTTTCACAATGATACTGATAAAGATGATGTCCCATTATAGGAAGAAAATAAAAAAGCAAGATATCAGTCACAGTGATGGAGTGGCTCTTGCCACATTAAATTTGTTGAAGAAACTTTAGCTGTTTAGCTTGGAGAAGAGAAAACTTAAAGGGAATATGATAGCTGTCTTCAAGTGTTCAGTAAGCTGCCATGTAGAAAAGGAATTAGCTTTGTTCTCTTGTTCTCCAGAGGACAGATTGGTGGAAGTGGCAAAGGAGCAAACTTAGTCTTGATTTAAGGAAAGACTTTCCAGAAATTAGCGGAATGGACTGCTGTAGAAGGTAATGGGTTCCCACTCCTTTGGTGTCCCCAAACAAAAACTTGAAAAATTTGGTATAGACTGAATTTCTTTAGGTATAGCTTGGCTTGAATGACAATTATTTCCACTCAAATTTTGTAATTCTCTGATATGCTTTCCTACCCTCATTCTCAGGATCATTATCATTACCAAGTGACCATCCAACTCTAAGCTACTGTTTTTTTAAAGATGCATTTATTCTTTAATTTATTTTTAGTTTAATAACAAATTCCCACATGAGTTTTCTGAAGTTATATGATCTAAATTGTCCCTCTCCCCTTTTCCCTCCTCCTTCCCTGAGCTGGCAAGCAATCAATCTGTGTTATACATGTATTATCACACAAAACATGTTTCCATATTATTCATTTTTGTGAATACTTATAAAACCCAAATCCTAAAATAAATACCCAAATAAACAAGTGATAAATCATACGCTTCCATCTGCATTCTTACTCTTAACAGTTCTTTCCCTGGAGGTAGATAACATTTCCCTCATTTTTCATAAGCAACTCAGAATTGTTTTGGATCGTTGTATTACTGTTAGTAGTAAAATCTATCACATTTTATCATTCCATAATATTGCTGCTATTGTGTATACCATGTTCTCCTGGTTCTACTTATTTTAGTCTGCATCAGTTCACATGGGTCTTTCCAGCTCTTTCTGAAATCATCCTGTTCATCATTCCTTACAGCACAATATCCCCACCGTATACCACATTTTGTTCAGCCATTCCCCAATTGAATGACATCTCCTTAGTTTCCAATTGTTTGCAACCACAAAGAGAGCAGCTATAAATATTTTTGTACAAACAGGTCCTTTCCCATTTTTATCCTGTTGGATTACAGATCTAGTAGTGGCATTACTGGATCAAAGGATATCTAGCTATTGATTTTCTGAAAGTGCAAGTCTAGTCATGTCACACTCTTAGTCAGTGTATTCCAAAGGCTCCTTTTCTCCTGCAGGGTCACATATAAGATCTTGTTTAATGTCCAGAGTCCTTTATGATCTGGCTGCTGACTGCCTTTCTAGTCTTTTTATACCTTACTCTCCTCTACCTATTGCACTAGTCTGTACTCCTTGCTATTCCTCACACAAGACGCTTCATTTCCTGACTCCAGGTACTTTCAACGACTCCCTCCTGTAACACCAATTCTCTTCCTCCTCATCTCTACCTTCTGTTTTCTTATTTTCTTTTGAGTAACAGGTCAAAGCCCACCTTTTACACAAAACCTTCCCAATACTTCCTCCTTGTTGGTGCCTTTTCCATATTGATTATCTCCAATTTATTTTGAATAACTCTTTGTGCATAGTTGTACAAATGAACATGTTTGTAGCATGTTGTCCCATCTGGTAGATCATGAACTCCCTGAGAACAGAGACTTTTGTAAATCTTTCTTTGTATCCCAAGTACTTAGCACAGTGCCTGGCACATAGCATGTCAATCCTTATTGACTGGTTAGCCTTGGTTCTTTACAAAGGGGACTCTTTGGACACTGTCATTACCCTTAGGTTATATCAATAAACATGGATGTAAGGTGTTGTTGTTTTTCAAACTCTTATCTTCCATCTTAGAATACAAGTTCCAAGACAGAAGAGAGGTAAGGGTAATGGCAATGGGAGTTAAGTGACTTTCCCAGGGTCACACAGCTGGGAAGTGTCTGAGGCTAGAATTTGAACAGGACCTTCTGTCTTTAGACTTGATTCTTAATCCCCTGAGCTACCTAGCTGCCCCTAGATATAAGGTTCAAAGGACAATAAAATGACATGAACTTATGGTAAGCTCTAAAGATATATATAGCAGAAGTCTAAACGGATAATAATCAAATTGGTCTAAGAAAGCAGTAGAGGGATTTGTCTAGCTTGGACAAGTGACACCACTGACCCTTACAGAAGGGACATCAATTTGATGTTTATGTGGTCATATAGTTATAAGAAATTTAAAATACATTGTTTCACATTCATTTTTGTGTATTTAAATATCTAACAAGCTGTCTACATCATTATCAGGATGTGTTTTTTTTTGCCTCTCAAAATCTCGAGTGGGTGTCAAACTGGCCAAAAAATAATCAACATAAAAGCTGTCTTTCCTCTAACAATATAGAATGTTGCACAGATGTGTGGTTAAGTATTTATTATGAACATGCAAATATCGATGTCCCTAAGGTTCATTCTTTGATTTCCAAACTGCTGTTGCTTTATTTGGTATTGTTGATTAATACAGGTCTTTGCATTGACACACGGCATGTCTCACACTAGGGCAATTGAGACAGAAGAGAGGAAAAGGAAAATCCATGGATTAATCTTTTCATGCATATACAGGATCTGAGAATGGGGGCACCTTGTGAGAAATGTCAAAGGGCAATAAAGGGTTGGTTTATGTAGGAATGTGCCTAAGTACCCTCCAAAATTGTTTAGTTTGCTTCATTAAATGGAGAAGGAGAATGGAATTATAGGATTTGAAGTTGGAAGGAACATTAGAGATTGCCCATTCCAGGGGTTCATAACCTGGAGTGTATTTAGTTTTTAGAATATATTTTTGATCACCATTTCCATCTTGGGAACCTTGTGTTTTATTTTGAGCATTAAAAAAAATATTCTGAGAAGGATTGCTTGGCTTTAGGAACCTGCCAATGGGGTCAATGAAACAGAGTAAAGAAAGCTCAGGTGAGGCTCTCTTCTCTTTTTATCTTGAGATAATGGAATTCAGATTCACAATGACTTATCTGTGATACTAAGTAGGATAACTGGAATCTGAACCTAAGCCTTCTGACTCTAAATCTAGTGGTTTTTTCCCCCATTACCTCATGCAGTTATGAACAATATCAGAAGAGATCTCTCCTTGCCCCTTTACCGAGCTACCATATTAATTTTCCTAAAGCATGTGGTTGATCCTATAACTCTCCTGCTCAAGAAACTCCCATCCTCCCCACTGCCTCAAAAAGAACTATAACCTCCTCTATTTGATTTTTTGAAGCCTTTCACAGTCTCAGTTTAGTTTTTTTTGTACATTAACTTCTTTTTACACACCTCAGTGCTATGGCTATGCAGGTCTAGTTGCATTATATGCACAGTATTCAAATTCCTACCTCTCCATGTTTGCATAGGCTACCCATCCCCCAAGCCTGGAATGTGCTTCTTCCTCATTTGCCTACCTTAACATCTCCAGTCTCCTTCAAGGCTCCTCTAAAGTCTCCTCCAGTAGACCTTTTATCATCCAGTTGTCAGAGCCACTTAAATGACTGTATTTTTCTTTGTATTTATCCATGGGCCTATTGTTCTCTGTCCTCCATGTTCTCCTTTCCCTAGAGGAATCATCTACACTCTTTAAGGGGAGGGAGTGTTTGCATGGTTCCCTCAATTCCCAGAGCTTGTTGAATAAGACTTTAAGATTGGACTGGCCATAAGGGAGCTTGAGCTAAATGCTGTGTATCTGAAGGGGCTGGGATTCTCTCAAGAAGAAATTTGATGTCATCTAATATATAAAAATTCTTTCTATGAAGCACTGTTAGTCTACAGTTCACTGTCCTAGGTGTGGGGAAAATATACTGAAATTTACCCCAATTATATAATCAAGAGGGAAAAAGGAAAAGAACCTTTATGTTCTAAAATACTCATAGGAGCTGTCTTTGTGGTGTCAAAGAACTGGAAATTGAAGAGATTCGTACCTACTAGGGGATGGTTCAACAAGTTTTTATCTCTGATTGTGATGGAATAATGAGCAGGTTGATTCTGGAAAAACATGGAAAGACCTACATGAAATGAGGAAGAATGAAACAAGCAGAGCCAAGAGAACATTATATAGAGCAACAGAAATATTGTTTGAAGAATGACATATGTATGTCTACCTTCAGAGAAAGTATTGATAAATAGAAATAAGAAGAATATAGTTATATATATGTATATATCTTTTGTCAGATGATGCCTTCTCCATTGGGAGAGGGGAGGGAGGGAATTAACAGGGAATTTTGATGTAACCAACAAATAAATGAATTTAAATTTTGAAAAGTCTCAAAGTCAAAAGGAAACTCATAATTGACTTAATCCAGCTCTCTCTGTTATATTTGACAAGAGGTCAGCTGGTCTACCTGAAGAGCTTAACCTATTATATTAGACAATATATGTGTATATATGTATGCATGTGTATATATACATGCATGTGCACATACAAATACACACATGCATGTGTGTAACATGCTTGACAAACTTCTAAGTGCTCTGCTAGAGTTCCAGACCTGGAGACTATGGTATTATTTTTTAAAATTTTAACTGTGAATATTATATATATATATATATACACACATATATGATTTTATTGTTAATACTCCATATTTTCTTTTATATATTTAAAAATATTATTATGAGAAGGGATCCATAGGCTTCACCAGCCTGCCAAGGGGTCCATGATACATAAAAAAGTTAAGAACCTCTGAACTATAGAAAATGAGGCCCTCTTAGTCTCCAGTCTAACAACTATATAAAAAGGAAATATGATTAATCTTTGTTGGCATGAGACATCAGAATCCCCATAGTTTACTGTCTAAGTAAAGGAATATGGTACATATACACATATACACTGGAAATAAACGATATATTCATGCCTTAAAGAGGTACAGAGTAGGATACTGGGTTCAATGTCATTACTAATTTTGGAGATGAGGGAAATTTTAATGGCAGATTTAGCGTATGGGTTGACAGTTTAAGAATCAGGAGGACTATGGTTATTGAGAGGGGGAAAGGGAGGAATTCTAGCCAAGAGAATATTGTGAGCAAAGACATAAAGATGGAAAAGCCCACAAGTACGGTAGTAGTCAATTTATTTGGAGTAGAATATGTATATTGGAAAATAATATAGGATAAGACTAGAAAAGTTGGGTAATATTAAATTGTAGAGAACTAGGGATGCCAGTGGTAAAGAATTTAAACTTTTTTTTTTTTGTAATCAACAGAAAGAAATTAAAGGATTTTGAGCTGAGAAATTATATATGATTAGACAAGTAGAGTAAGATGGGCTTTTTGGAAGAAAATGTAATTTCTTTAGCAACTTACTAAACCAAATATATTTCCTATGGATAAAAAGTAAAGCTAGTTGTTATAATCACAATTTCTTGGTCTTTTTTATCTACTTTTTAACATCCTGGGACCTCCAGGTAAGATTTCCCAGTTCTATAAGAGTCAGAATCCTATTGGTTTCTCTGGAAGGGTAAAAGTTCCTACTTCTATTTAATGAAGCCCTACTAAATTTCAAAAAATCAGAACTTATGTGTGTATGTGCACACGTGTATCTGTGTGTGTGTGTATACAGCAGAAACATAAAAAATATTTTGTAATAAAAATAACACACTTTAGCCAGGAAGTGGTCAATGCACCATAGTAAAAGGTTCTTATTCAATAAGTAATAGAGTTGCCAAATTGTTATATCTTTTTTTACTGCACAAAGAAAATATAATTCCCAAAAATACAAGGACCAAATATGTAAGCAATCCATAAAATCAATATATTATAACAAAGAAAAAACAAAAATGTATTGATACACACCAAACAATGTAATTATCATTATTTTTTAATAAAGCCATTTGTTATCAATAAATACCAAAGGGAATTGGGAAAATTTCAAGCACAACAATACCATCTTCCATAATTATAGCTATTAACAATTTAAAGCATAATTATGTGAGGAAGAAACTTTTAAGAAATGTTTGTGATATTTTCTACAAATGCAAGTTGGATCTTCCATCTCACTTTGAAATACTTCAGGATTACTTCAGCATTCCCAGCAAACAGGGGAGGGTAAAATTGGGAGGTGGATGGCATGGGGGAGGAACAATGTTACTTGAGACTTAAATTTGCTCATTTTGCAATGTGGTTTCATTCACGTCCTTCCTTGACTATTTCCATTCCCAAATCAGCCATTTGTCCTTGATGAAGAGCCTGAGTTCAGCAAGAGGGTAGAGATGCTAATTATCTGTCCAAATTCATAAATGTCTCCAATTAAGAGAACCTCTTGTGGTAGAGAGGGGGATTAGAAATCTAAGTCTTCACCAATCCTGCCTGGGATTCCACAGCTCTTGGTCAGATGGTGAAGACTGTGTTTAAAAGTGCTACTCAGTGAGGGGATGCTTCAGCAACATCATGAATCTTTGTGTGTGTGTGTGTGTGTGTGTGTGTGTGTGTGTGTGTGTGTGTGTGTGTGTGTATTTGGAAACACACACCTGGGAAGCATCTTGCCTTTTGCTTGTCTTAATTATGGCCCCACTTTCTCACTGGTAATCCCTGAGAGGGCTGAAAGTTGGGCAAAAATAAAAAAGTTTATGCTTATGGGGCTATTTTTTAAACCACAGCCCAGGGTTGTTTCCCAGTGAAATAGTTCCTCCTAGTTTCTGTAAATTTATTCAAATGATAGAGTCTGTTCTTTTGGACACCATGCCTATCCTTCCACTTTTTCTCTGTGCTAGCTACTTCTGGGTTAGCATGAATTCAGAGTGACTATAAACTTTATTATCATGTAGCTGTGTTTTATGGGAAAAACCTAGGTTAAATGACTTATGTTCTGGTGTCAAGAAGATCTGAGTTCAAATCCTACTGCTGTGTGACCTTGGCCAAATTATTGAATTATTGAAGGGCCAGTTAATTGATATTGAAGGGCTAAATTATTGATTATTGAAGGGCTAGTTTCCTCCTCTATAAAAAGAAGGGGTTTGACTAGAATGTCAGCTCTAAATCTGTGACCCTATAAAATATTTATAAAGCAATGCTCTGTGCCATTCACTAAGCTGAGTTCTGGGTATACAAACAAACAAAGAAACAAAAAGCCCTTCCTTCAGGGAGCTTCCATTCTAATGAAAGAGACAGCATGTGTATAAATAGGTATTTACAGAATAGAATGAAAGTAACCTTAGAAGGGAAGATACCAGGAGCCAAACTACCTTGAGTCTGTCAGGTCACTAGTTATAAACCTGGGGCTGAGTATTCCCATGGGGTTAAGGAGTCTGTGAATAGATTTCAGAGAGACTTATGAACTTGAATGGGAAAGAAAAATGTACATCATTATTTCTTCTCACCTTTGGTTTTCTTCTAATCCTATGTGTTTTATTTAATGTATTTTAAAATCATTTTGAGATGAGATCTATAGCTTTCACTAGAGAGCCAAAGGGATCCAGGATACACAAAAATGTTGAGACCTTCTGATTTACAAGAATGAATTTATATTTACTAAGCACTTACTATATGCTTAACCCTGTACTAGACTATCCATTTTCTGTTTTGTCTCCATGTCCCTCTTTTGCAGGGAGAATACCTGTTCATTCATTCAGTAAATTTTTCTTAGGTGCTTTCTGGGTGCCAGATAGAAGAGCTACAAAGACAACAGTGAAATAATTCCCAACTTGGAGGACTTCACAGTCAGTTGTTGACTATCCTTGTAGGATAGTCATGGTGGGTGAGGGTTTAGACAACTAGATCTGTTGGCAGAAGGGAGGAACTGAGGCATAGATAAGTACAGAAAACTTCAGAGAGTTCCAGAAAAAAGCAGGACCTCTTCCAGAAGTAGAACTTACAGCCTATTCTTGCTAATCTGTAGTCCATCCCTGAGCCATATTGAGCTAATTTTTTACTCACATATATATTATTAACTTATACACTTACAGTGACATTATACACACATATGTGTAGGAACACATGCATACTGTGAAAAAGGGACCAAGACATGTATTAACAACAATGAAATTCCTGGCAGAACCTTGGACCTAGTCAATTTATAGTATCATGTTTGTATATATTTGCCTCTGATAGCAAATTCCAAAAATATCTGTTTGTTTACATATTAGAAAAAAACAATATATGTTTTTATATATTTACTTGTAGCTTAGCAAATTTTAGTAATCTACAACAATAAGCAGAAAGTTAGAAGATTGTCTCTGTTGACATTTCTGTTCTTAATCCAATGATTTGTTTAGTTAAAGAAGGTCATAATTTCTCTTAGGAGATCACAGAGATATTTGAAAACCTAAAAGTTAGGTTTAGGAATAAGAAGAGCATGTAAGTACAATTTGTTATTCAGCCAACTTGAATGCCATATTTTTGTTGTTGTATGCAAAGAAAATGACAATAGTTATAAATTACACAGTTCATTATTAGGTAGAGAGGAAAGACAGTAACAGAATCAGAAACCACTTGGTGTGGTTGAAAGTGTATTGGTAGGCGGGGTAGCTAAGGTACAATGGATTGAGATCCAGGCCTAGAGAAAGGAGGTCCTGGGTTCAAATTTGACCTCAGACCCTTCCTAGCTGTGTGACCCTGGGAAAGTCACTTAAAGCCCATTGCCTAACCCTTACCACTCTTCTGCTTTGAAACCAATACATAGTATTGATTCAAAGATGGAAGGTAAAGGTAAAAAAAAATGTGTATGGGTAGAGTGGAATCCCACCAATCTATGGATCAGGAAACCTGACATCAATTTTGGCTCTGCTTCCTGTTCTTTACTTCACTTTCAGCAAGTTTAGACAGAAGCACAAAATGTCATAGTTGAGGAAGATGACATACATCATCTAGTCCAATTTGGACCTAAGGGAGATTTTCTTTTACTATATCCTAAAAGAATAATTATCTAGATTTTTCTTATATTCCTTCATGGAGATACATTTCACTTTGGGAAGGCTCTAATTTTGGAAGTTTCCCTTTACATGAAATGCTAATTTGCTTCTTTGCACCTTTCACCTCTTGCTCCAAGTTCTGGCCTCTGGGACCCACTGGAATGGATCCAATAATTCTTCCACACGACAGCCCTTTAAATCTTGGCAGTCTATACTCATACCTCCCCTAAGTTTTCTCCAGGCTAAATAGCCACAGTTTCTCCAACTTGTCGTCAAATAATATGAACTCAAAGCCTTTTACTAGCTTAGTTGCTCTCCTCTGGACACTCTCTGGCTTTTTAGTGTTGGGAGTAAAATGCTGTGTTCACAATTGAACCATAGAGCTTGAGCTCTGATGTGAGCTTCTCCTGAGTCTTGGCTAACTTGTTACTCTGAAAATGCTTTGAAAACCCAGGATAAAAAGTATCTTTAGGTGTGAGATATAGTTAACTGTCTGGCTAGCCACACTTAAAATCCAATCACAGAACTTGTTTCATTTTCCATTCTATCTGGGATAACAGTATTGGAAGAAAATTTCTCTATCATGAATTTTCCATCAATCAATCCTTTCCAACTTAGGTGAATTTATTATATTATGTGTATGACTCCGAGGAAGCCACCTAACGCTTCTGTGTAGTTTCTTTATCTTTAAAAAAAATAGTGCAATTTTTTTGTAATATCTTGTAAGACCAAGTTATTATGGGTGAAACCCATTATAAATTTAATGGTAGCTAGCATTTCTATAGTGCATTTGAGCTTGAGGATCACTTTACATGTTAATGCATTTGTTCCTTACAAAAAGTCTGTGCTATTATTATCCCCATTTTTACACATGAGAAAATTGAGGCTGAAAAAGATTAGACACTTGCCTAGAGTCACATAGCTAGCAAATGAGTTAGCATTTAAACTCAGGTTCCATTGACTAAATCTTACATTCTTATTTACTATGCCACCAGCTACTGGTATATCTAAACTTTAGGTTGCTAAATAAATATAAGTTATTATTAGTCTAAGGGTAGCTAGGTAGCACAATGGATAGAATACTAGATATGAAGAACAGGAGAACATCTTTCTGAGTTCAAATTTGGCTTCAGACACTTGTTGTGTGACTGTGGCCAAGTCACTTAGCCCTGAACAAACAAAACCAATGCAAACAATATCAGAAGGGAAGCAACAAACTGGGGAAAATTTTTATGACAAATTTCTCTGACAAAAGTCTTGTTTCTCAAATACATAAAGAACCAAGTAAAGTTTATAAGAATCCAAGTCATTACTCAATTGATAAGTGGTCAAAGGATATGATTAGGCAGTTTTCAGATGAAGAAATGGAAGTCATTAATAATCATATAAAAATGTTCTAAATACCTCTTAATTAGAGAAATTCAAATTAAAACAACCTTGAAGTACCACCTTATAAGCTATCAAATTTTCCATTATAACAGTAAAAGAAAATGACAAATGTTGGAGGGAATGTGGCAAAATTGGGACTCTAATGCATCGTTGGTGGAGTTGTGAACTTATCCAACCATTCTGGAGGGCAATTTGGAATTATTCCCAAAGGGTTATAAAACAATGCATACTTTTGATCCAGTAATACCACTACTGGGTATGAATCCCAAAGAGATAAAAAAAATGAAAAAGGACTTGTTTGCAGAAAAAATTTTATAGCTGCTCTTTTTGTGGTGGCAAAGATTTGGAAACTAAAGAGATGTCCCACAATTTAGGAATGGCTGAACAAATTGTGGTATATGAAGGGGATGGAATACTGGTGTGCTATAAGGAAAAACAAACAGGATGATTTCAGAAAGATCTGGAAAGACCTATGTGAACTGATGCTGAGTGAAATAAGCATAACCAGGAGAACATTATACACAGTAATAGTAACTGCAATATTGTAGAATGATCAAATGTGATGGATTTTGCTACCAACAGTCATACAATGATCTAGGATAATTCTGAGGGACTTGTGAAAAAGAATGCTCTCCATCTCCAGAGAAAAAACTTTTGGAGTAGGAATGCAGACAAAAATGTATGATTTATCACCTGTTTAATTGGGTATATGCTTTGGAGTTTTGGTTTTCTAAGATTAGTCACTTACAAAAATGAATAATATAGAAATAAAAAAGAATTGGAGAAGGAAATAGCCAACCATTCCAGTATATCTGCCAAGAAAACCTCAAATGGGGGGCATGAAGAGTCAGACATGACTGAAAAGACTGAACAATGAGCCACTCATAGATATTTATGCCCTTTTTAGTCATATTACAGCTAAATATACAATTCAGTAGAATTTGCCTATTTTAAAGGCAAGTTCTGTTTTATTTTTTGTTTGTAACCCCATCATCTGGTATATAGAAGATGCTTAATAAATGCTTATTGGATAAGATTTATGGATGCATGATACTCCAGTGACTTAAACATATCATGGTGTGCTTAGCCACTCCTCAAACAATGACCATTTTTTTAGCACTTTCATTTTATAGCAGAAACTCAGAGAAACTAAATAATTTGCCCAACGTCACATACCTGATTAACACTAGAGCTGGATAAGAACACAGGACTCCTCACTTCTAATCTAGTTTTGTTTTTCTATGAAGACTTCTCCTAGAATATCCCAGTGCAGATCTCTACCTTGGGAAAGGGTATGGACATGCAGGTATGACTGTTTGATGGGGCCCCCATGGATCAATCCCTGCCTCCCCCCTTTCTCCTCCAATCTTGTCTGGCATCTGCTGACCCATCCATTGCTCCTGTCAGGTCAGAGATATGGAGGCCTTTGTGGTGTACCCGGGCAGTGTGTCATGTCCCAGGACTGCTGTACATCTTGTTTCAGAGATATTTTCCTGTAATCTTCTGTGACCTTTCCCATTGAGTGAGGCAGTTGGAGAGCCACTCAGTAAGGGAAAATTGAGCTGTTTTATTCCTCCCCAAGGAGGCTCCTGTTTCCTTTCCACCATTCATTTGAAAGCTATCATTTTCTTGATTTTATAGCTGAAAAACACCATTGATTCACTGGATGTTAGATGCTAAGAGTTCTCCTATTGACATGCCTATTGACAGTTTTCAGTATATTCCGTGTCTAATTATCACTCTTGGCTAAATGATACACCTTGTGGACTTGAGAGATGGAGTCAATAGCTACAGCCACATTGTTCTAGCAGCCCCTATTGAGCCCAGTGTCAAAGCAATGTGATTTATGTGATCAGAAAAAAACCAAAAACATTTCTTTCAGTGTGCTGCATAATTAAAGTAAGCACAGAGTGACTGGTGACAAAAAACCCAGGGCTGCCGATGTCATCAGCAAACAAGGAGAGATCTCTGCAGTAAGTAGCCACGACATTGAAGAATCTCTTTTGGCATCCTTGACTTTGTAATTTTCAAGGGTTCGATTTTCTTCTTGTCCCGGCTGAGGATTCCACCTCCACACTCCTCCATTTCCTTGTTTTGCCTTCCATTTTCCTGAATCAGAAAAGCCACCATGTTTATTTCCAATTCCAGTTCCTAGACTTGGGCCTGGGATGTATATCGAGTGGATGAAGAGTTTAATTTTTGCAATGTCTCTTTGAAATGGGAGAATATGAAGGTAGCACTTTGGGATATAAGGAAGCCTCTAGGCAGATGAGGAAATGGCTGTTCAGGCAAATGATGTGTCCAGGGTGATGAGAGACTAGTTAGTGTCAGTCAGGCTTCAAACTCAGATCTTTAGAGTCTAAGTTTGGTGCTTTTCTTTACTTTTCCATGTGTTGACTGGGAAAAAACACAGAACTATTAAATAGTCAGAAAATTACTCTTTAATCAAGGAAAAGGGGTTCAGTGTGATAGTAGGCCTCTACACAGAGCTTTGCGCTAACAACCACACAGAGTCCGAGGATTGAAATCTGGATGCTCTGAACACTGACCCTTGGGAGAGCCATCCGTGCTAGATTGACAACTCCAAGGAACAAAATAATTTGGGGAACATATATACCATTTGGGGGAAATCCAGGGGCAGGGAAAGATGAGCTACAAAGAAAGTGGGAGTGTTCAAACTGTACTGGCAGAATCCAATCAAGCTTGGGGAAAGAATCATAGCTAGAGACTTAAGGGGTCTTACAATGGATACTAAAAGAATGGTCCCTGCCCAGGACTGGGTCTTCTTGGGAAAGGGTCTCTTTAATACGATGGGGTCCATTATTCAGTTTGAAACTGCTAGCCTGAGATTCCTTTCAGGGTGGATTCTCACAGGAACAGGGAACAAGGACAAGCTTTGGAGTCTCTAACTTACAAGCTAGTCCTAAAACTTGGGGTTCATCAGATCTTACTAGGCTACAAGTTTGGGGTTTCTAGATTCCATGTTGATAAATGCCATATCTTATTGAATAATTCTAATAATAAGTAAGTTTTTTGTGGCTTCCATAGGGAAAAAAGATACTATTTATGTGCTATATAACTATATAAGTGATAATATTATGTAGGAGTATACAATAATCACCTTATTATAATTCCAGAACAATCTCCAAAGTTTTTTGGTTATACAACTTTCTCAATCAAAAATATTGGCATGTGTGTCCCAGACATAATTATATTTAATTTTAAAATATGCTACATACATATACTACCTACACTTCTAATAGCTAACATGTCTCTAAACTTTCACATTTGCAGAGCATATAACCCATGCTATATCTTTTGATTCCTACAACAGTTTTGGGTAAGAGATGATATTTTTATTTCCATTTTAGAGAAGAAGAAACTGAGGCAGGCAGAGAAGTACTTTACATAAAGTCACACCTCTAATGAATGTATCTTCCTAACTCCAAATTGAGTACACTATGCTAATAGAAAATAATGCTGTTAATTATACATATTATTACATTATAAGACAGACAAAAAAGAAATTAAAAATAGGTGAGCAAAAATGAAGTAAGATTTCTTCCTAGGGCATGTAGGGAGTCACTGGAATTTATTTAGTAAGAGAGTAATGTGATTTGACCTATGTCTTAGGAAATCATTTTGGCAGCTGAATGGAGGATGGGTTGGACAGGGGGAACCTTGAGGTATGGGGCCCAATAGGAGACATTTTCAATAATGTCCATAAAATATGATCCAGATATGAACTATGAGGGTAACTGTATGAATAGAGGAAAAATGGGACAGATGTGAGAACTAATGAGGAAATAAAAATGATTAGCTATGAAAATAGATTGGAGATATGGGATGAAAGAGACTGAAAAGTCCAAGATGGCACCAGTGTTGTGAACATGAGTTAGTGAAAGAACACTGGTGACAGGGCAGTTAGACGGTTCAATGGACTAAAATGAAGAAGGACAATACTCAAAGTTCTCTCTTATAATGAAGAAAAAAAAATCAGGGGCAGCTAGGTAGTTCAGTCAGGCATGGAGATGGGATGTCCTGGGTTCAAATTTGGCCCCAAACATTTCCTAGTTGTGTGATCCTGGGAAAGACCCCTAATTACAGTTGCCTAGACATTACCACTCTTTTGCCTTAGAACTAATATTTAGTATTAATTCCAAGAAGGAAGGTAAGGGCTTAAAAACAACAAAGAATGGTGGTACCTTCTCAGTCCTAGAAAAGTACAGAAGGTAAGATTTGGGGGGAAGCTAATGTAATGAGAGCTAAGATCTGTATTCTAATACATTTCATCCAGACCTGCTCATACTCTGTGACTTACTCTGTCCTACCCACAATAAAAGGATTCTAATACACTGAGAGAAGGGAATTTGTATTTTAATTTGATCAATCAGAGATTTAGACACCCCTTTCATTTGTTTTGAATTTGGGTCAATCAGCAACCAGGGAATTGATCCCAGAGGCACTGCTTCCACCTCTGTGGTACCAGTATAATTGAGGAATTTTGATTGGTTCCTGGGGAGTGATGCAAGAGAGCTAGTGGGTGTAGTAAGGATTTATAAGATGAGACCCAGTTGGACTCTGGGAGAGTTATTTTCTGAGACTGAGATTTGGAGATAGACCCTGAGTTGTTAGGCGCAGGATTATTACACTAGAAAATTCTTCACCTGCTTTCTATAGTTCTCATTTTCTTTTTCTTATTAATAAATCCAGCTATTAATAGTCTTGTGACTTAAGGCCTAATTACAATTTTTGGCAACCACCTATTCTAACCATTACAATACCAGTCACTAACTTAGTTAGATCCAGGTATATTTGGCTTCCCATTTTTCATGTCCCAAGCATCTTATTCCTCAACTTCATTACTATTTCAAGAGTCTTATGCACATCCAGGGAATGTGACACCTTTATTATAATCCTGTCATGGTGGGTCAATACCCAGACCCCAGTTTTCCAGGTTTCACCCATCATTAGCCTTGGATTATTGACTGACTTGATGGGAACTCAAGGAAGGTGGTATATTACCTTTATAACCTAGACTCCTTTGCCATCATTTTGCTAAATAGGTTTAATTTTACAGTCTTCTCCTGAAGGGGTGCCCATAGCTATCAGGTGATCATGGGCAGAAGGAGGAGTGGGATTTTCCCAGTGATACCTGCCCAACTGTTGCTATAGTTGCCATGATAGAGGTTAGATTACGACTACCTTGAGAAACTAATGCCTGGCTTAGAAGAGGGAGGCTTGGACTTTACACAGCATTGTGGAAAGGAAGAGTAGAGGGGCTATTGGAGGATGAGATACGATTGTGTTGGAGATAAGCCCTTATGATTAGTGATCATGCAGATGAAATGCAACTGATCTTCCCATTATGGGTTTAATCATACACCACTTGAAGTGAGGATTGTAACCTAAGGTTAGGTTATGGCTCTCCAGAACATGTGGGCTCCCACTTTAGGGAATACTTCTCTAGATGAATTTCCATGGCTGAGTGAAATGAGGAAAGAGCTCCAGATTGGGAATCAAGGAAGTCATTATCTACTTCAGTCACCAGTAAGCTTTGTAGACCCTAGGAAAATTAATTAATTAATCTTTCTAAGCCTCAGTTTCTTCATTTGAAAAATGGGGAATGAATGACCTTTTTGGTTATAAAATTATGACTGATTTTATGGAGTAGAGAAATTCAAGGACTTCAGAAGTGGCTTAGAGAGTGTAACCCTATTTCCCCAAATATTTTTTATGTATCCTTTGTTATCTTCAGGGGAACAATAAAACAATTGGTATTTATTAAGCACCTACTATGTGCTTAGGCTAAGCCTTGGAAGAGAAGGTATTCTTGCTGTATGCATTTTAGTGACTAGTTAATGAGAATACTTTGAGATTAAAGGATAATACAATTTGTGATACTGAATAGTGAAACAAAGGACAGGAACCACCTGAAGGAAACAAAGTATAGATGTTTTTAGATATCCTAGTTAAACAAATCAAAGCATTTAGGTAGTGAATTTGATTCTTTAATCAAATATAATATGTACAGGTCATTTGGGAAGAAGTTGAGCTTTTGTGCATGTGATTAGTCAAAGAACAGGCATAGGTAGGAGTGTGCTAGGGCCATCTTGAACTGGTTCGTGGGCTGATTGTTAAATATTCAGTAAGATCATTTGTACTTCAGAAACTGGCAAATGCTACAGATCATAATTGGCTTATTGTTTTTAATTGCCAAGACAAAAAGTAATTGAAAAAGTTTAATAATTCAGATTAAACTTAAAAATACATCATAAGCCCAGTTTTGTTTTGTTTTTTGTTTTTTGGTCGGGAGAGCTAGTCATTAAACATTTATCAGCACACAACCAGGAAAAGAATAGGCAGATTTCCTCTGTGCTGGGTTGTGAGACATCTGTTATAGGGTCTTGGAGACTAAATTGGTGATATGAGCAACTTCCTGTATTTTGGTAACTCAAAAGACTCAAGAAAGTTAGTATGTATGTTGTCAATTCCATAAAGGATTTCCAGGAAGGTGGGAGTTTCCTGCTGTTTCCATTACCATCAATTAATATTTCATGAGCATTTTAACTAGCATGGCAGTAAATACCCTTCAATATTTAAGGATTTGGTTGTCCGATGGAGATAAAAATGCTATAGCAAGATGTATGTGGGGTGGAGTGGGAAAAGTGGCAAAAAGGCCATGTCAAAAGTATGGCTTGGAAAAACCTCATTACTGCTCCTTTTAATAATTGGTTATGAAACAATGATCATGGAGCAAATTTTTATGGGAAAGTGAATGTATAATGTATATACATGTATGTATGAGAAAATATTTTAAACATCATCACTCTTTTTGAAACCATAAGAATTATGATGTTTAAAATATTTTTAAAATGTATTTATTTTTATTTTTGTTACATGTAGAAACAATTTGACAATTGTTTTCTGATATTTTTAGAATTCAGGTTTTCTCTCTTCACATCCCTGTAGATGTAGTCTGATATAGATTATACCCATACTTTCATGTAATACATATTTCCATATTGCTCATGTCATGATAGAAGACATATGTCACACATAATAAAAATCTCATGAAGGAAATAAAGGGTAAAATGACATGCTTTGATCTGTACTCAAACTCCAACAGTTCCTTCTTTGACTGTGGATAGCATTTTCTTCTGAGTCCCTTGTGGCTATCTTGGAGATTTGCTTTGCTAATAATGGTTTAGTCCTTCACAATTGATCATCATATAATATTTCTATTGCTGTTTACACTTTTCTCTTGGTTCTGTTCCCTACACTTTGCATCAGTTCATATAAGTCTTTCTAGCTTTTTCTGAATTCATCCTGTTTGTCATTTCTTATGGCACAATCCATTGTCCATTACAACCACATGCCACAACTTGTTCATTCATTCCCAAAGTGATGGGCAACCCTTTAGTTTCCAATTCTTTAACACCACATAAAGAACTACTAAAAATACTTTGACACAGGTAGGTCCTTTCCCCTTACCTCTGATCTCTTTGAAGTGGGATTGCACAGTTTTGTCGCCCTTTGAACCTGGCTCCATGTTATTCTTCAGAATGGTTGTATCAGTTGACTAATGATCTTTTAAAGAATTAAATATGGTTTAGTATTTGAGTAGAGACAGTAGACAGAGAATCACCCTTGGAGTCAGGAAGCCTAGATATCAAGATCTATCTCTGACACATATTATTTGATAGTGGACATGTCTGTCCTCAGGATGGGTTAGGGGTCAGGAAGATGGGAGTTCAAATCCAGCCTCAGACATTTACTAGGTGTGTGACTCTTGGCAAATAATTTAACTTATGTCTCAGTATCCTCAGCTATAAAATGGGAACAATAACAGCACCTACTTCCCAGGATTGTTGTGAGAATTAAATGAGATAATATTTGTAGAATACTTAATAGAATGTTTGGCACTTCAAAAATTCTTTTTGCTCTCCCTTCTTTGTATATCATTTTATAAATGAAGAAACAGACCCAGGGAGATTAAATGATCCTAAAACCTCAGATTAGAAAAGTTTGCTGCTCTGCATTGATGAGAAGAGTTTATACATCAGACATTTGGTACCTTTGAAATAATAGGACCAGACACATCCCACCCCTTCAAAAACTGAGCAGTATTAACTCGACCACCAAAATTATTCTGAATTCCAGAAGTCCAGAGTTCAATAATTATGATGATGACAGATGATATTTACATGGAATTTTAAGATTTGCAAAATGCTTTACATATATTATCTCATTTGAGGCTCACAACAGCACATGGGTAAGTATTTTTATCTTTATTTTGCATATAAGGTAACTGAGGCTTAACAAGGATGTGACACAGCTAGCAAATATCTAAGCCTATCAGCTATGTTGTCCCTATGTTAGATGTTCACATTGTAGAACTCTGGATTTATTTGGGAAATAAATTCTCTAATTGTATATAGGCAAGATTAGGAATAGATAAGAGAATATCTTCTAGCCAAATAAATGTAGACAGACTATGCCTTTGAACATCTTAGTCAGATACTGAGTTTTCTTCTCTACTGTGTTTCATATTTGTCCCTTTGAGAAAAATCTCAGTAGTATGACAGATTGCTTATTCATTTGCTCAATATACTTTAGAGAGTTCCTATTGTGTGCTAAATACTGAGTGGGGCACAATTTTTAGAAGGCACTGTCTTTGCTCTCATTCAGCTTACAATCTGGAGGAGGGAGACACAGACATAGTATCAAATATTGCATCAAGTCCCAGAGAGTTGAAAAACAAAGTGGTATATGAGATATGGGGGGAAAGGATATTATTGATTGAAGGAATCAGGAAAAACTCTATGAAAGAGGTAGCATTTGAGTTGGGCTTTCAATGATGAATATGTGTTTCCCAACCACTTTTAACTCTATTGACTTCCCTCTGTTCATCATTTCTTATTTATCTTGCCTGTAGCTTGTTTTTCTATATTTGTTTGTTGTGTCTCCCAATAGATTGTAAATTCCTGGAGGTCAGGTACTGTCTTTTGTCTCCCCTATGCTTAGCACAGTGTCTGGCACATAGTAGGAATTTAAATAAATGTGTATTAACTAAGAAGAAAATCAATAGGTGAATAAAAAGAGAGGTGGCATTTAAGACATGGGGGAAAAAGGGAGAGCAAAGTCTTCAAATGGATTTCAGCATCTAGTCAGATGGGAAAGTCCAATGGTTCTCAGAATGTAGCAGCAAGACAATAATCTTCACTGATGAATTTCTATCTGTTTCTGATCCCAAAGTCTTGGGTATTGTCAAATGGGTATAGTTCCAAATTGTTCTCCAGAATGGTTGGACTATTCTACAATTCTACCAACAGTGCATCAGTGTCCCAGCTTTTCTACATCCCCTCTAGCTTTTGTCATTTTCTTTCATATTACCTAATTTGATAGGTATGAAATAATATCTCAGAGTTGTTTGAATTTGATTATCTTATCAATAGTGATATAGAGCATTTGCTCATATAATTACTGATAGCTTTGGTTTCTTCTTCTAAAAACTGGATGTTTATAATCCTTTGTTCATTTTTCAATTGGGGAATGACTTATTTTTAAAATTTGACTCAATTTTCTTATATATATATATATACACACACATATATATATATTTGAGAAATGAAGACTTTATCAGTGAAATCTTTATAATTCTCTGTTCCCCACCCTCCCAGTTTCCTGTTTTCCTTCTAATTTTGGTTGCCTTAGTTTTGTTTGTGCAAAACTTCTTTAATCTAATTAATTAATTAATTTAATTTAATGATCAAAATTATCACTTTTACTTCTGTGATCCTCTGTGCCTTTTATTTAGTCATAAATTCTTCCCTTATCAATAGACCTGGTGAACAACTTTTTCCATACTCGCCAAATTTCCTTAAGATATTATCTTTTATTAAATCATTTATCCATTGTGACCTTATCTTGGTGTATAGTGTGAGATACTCATCTTCACTTAGTTTGTGCCAAACTGCTTTTCAGTTTTCCTAGTAATTTTTGTCAAATGGTGAGTTCTTATCCCAAAGCTTGGATTTGGGGATTTATCAAATACTAGATTATTATGATCATTCTACTGCTATGTATTATGCTTTGTATCTAATCAATTCCTCTGATCCATTACTCTATTTTTTAGTCAGCACCAGATTGTTTTCCTGACTACCACCTTGTAATATAATTAGAAATCTGATGTTGCTGTAAATATTTTCTTTTACCTTGCTTTTCATTGATAGCATAGAAAGATTATTAAAGATAGAGGTTTAGAATGAGTGTGTTTGTAGGTATCAGAGATGAGGCAGTTTAGTACTCTAGAAAGAACTCTGGTATCTAAGAATCTGTGTTACTATTATCAGAACCTGTGATGTTCCTATCTATATGACCTTGGTCAAGTCATCTACTCATCTGTAAAAATGAGGTGGCTGGACAAAATGTCACCCAAATTCTAGATGTACAATAATATTGTCCTATGTTTCTACCCAGTAGAGAAGTAGAGATTGAAGAACAATTAATCATAAGTTTAGATCTGAAGGAAATTGGAGAGGCCATCACATTCTATCTCTTCATTTTACAAATGAGAAAACTGAGGTAAGGGAATGTTAAATAGGTCTGGCTATTTAGGATGACCAGAGGGACAAAATCATATCATAAATAGGGAAGGCTTGGGCTAAGCAATGATGAAGACCATTTTGTCTTCTGATACTGATGCATCAAGGAAGAAGGGGACAGGTGAGGCTATTTAATATTTTATTTTTTGAGCGCTTTGTAAACCTTAAGATGCTATATAAGTTAACTGTGGTAGTAGTAGTAATATGTCATCAAGATACATTTTAAGTATTTATGTATTATATTTCTGTATTAATGTTCATCTTTTGATGTTACAAACTATTTTAAATGTTTATAAGTCATTCAGCAGAAGCATGTGAACATCTATAAAAGTTTTCCCAGTAGGCACAGAGTGAGAACTAGCCTATCAGACATGTGACTGGCCCCCCAGCTGGTATTCTCATTCAGGAGGATAAGTTTCTGGATTTTTATGTCATCTATGACTGCTTTGACCACTAGGATCCAAATGAATCCATAACTTGTTTGGTACTCTTTCAGGGGTTTTCATAGAAGGTTCAGGCTTTATATTCCCATCCTGTACATGAGAATCTTTAATCTGCCTCATTTCTGGAGCTTGCATTGCCCAGCCAAACAGAAGAATACTGCTTTTCATGTCCCTCTCATGGGCAGAGGAAACCCAAGTCACCTTCTAGGCAACATATAAACAACATATTGTTCACTGCAGAGACAGGTGTCTCTATCCTTGCCTGTTTTGATTCCCTAATGTATGTGTGGTGGGATGTGGTAGAAAAGTGTGTGTGTGTGTGTATGTGTGTGTGTGTGTGTGTGTGTGTGTGTGAGTTTTCCTATATTAGCCATGTTCCAAAAGAAAACAAACAAAATCCCCCAAGAAAAATTTAAAAACTGAAAACCAATATACTTCAATTGACTCTCAGAGTTCACCAGTTCTCTCTCTGGAGGAGGATAGTGCTTTTCTTCAGGAGTCTTTTGGAATAGGGAAGTGTAGTAAGTCTACCCACTTACAAGAAGCTATATTTCCCATCTGAAATTATCAAGAAAGGTGGGGTCCTTTGAGAAAAAACCCAAAGCACAGCAGATCAGGCTAGGTTGAATCACTGGATAGCCCTAGGATTAGTGCACCAAAATGCAGAATGAATGAATGAATGAGCCACATCACCAGACTCCCCAGATTCAGAACTCTTCTGCACATCTTGGGACCTAAAAATTTCACATTCTTGTTTGAATCATTTCTGCCCATAAAATTTTCAAATAATCTTAGAACCAAAAGGCATGTACCCCACAGACTCTTCTTTTAAAATAGGTGGGTTTTAAAAGAGAAGGAAAGAAAGAAAGGTTTGTAGTCCCATTAAATGACTTCTCTTTTGAATTTCATTCAGTTAGATGAACGGTAGCCTTACAAACGGCAGGGGATTAAATTGATATAATGTGGGAATGGGATAGAATCATGTAGAGGCTTTTGAAGTAACGTAATGTACTTTGATCTGCCTTGGATGAAAACTGTAATATACCTATATTTATGTTGATTCTAAATAGGGATTGTGTAAACAGAGAAAATGTAATTTTTTTTTTTGCAGCCTACCCGTTGAAATTAAATAGCTATCTACGTTAAGTAATGGAACGATTTCCAAGTAATGAGTTGAGTACAGCTTTTGAACATATGCATCCTTTAGTACCTCATAATAAGAGCATTTTTTGGTCATTAATTTGCATTCTGATTGCCAAAGTACACCATGACGTGGGCTTTGTAAATTATTCTGTTGGTGAAGGGCATTTATTTTTAGTCTGAGAAAAAAAATCACCTGTTTTGTTTATAACCTAAGTAGCATCCCCAAGAACAAGAAAAAACAAGCAAAATAAATATCTCCTCCTTTCCTATCTATCTCCTGACATGGGTAAATACACAGATGAGGTTTGCCTGCTCTCTCCAATAGTTATTGCAGTTCTTTCATCTGGGAACCATCTTTCTTGGATGGTCCCAAGTATACATTGGTATCAACTTGGATACCAATTAGCTCATATGATGCTTTAATATATATTGTGATTTAAAGTACTTTGGAGCATCCAAGTGGTGAAGTGGATAGAGTACCCTATCTGAAGTGAGGAATACTTATCTTCCTGGGTTCAAATCTAGCATCAGACACTTATTAGCTGTGTAACCCTGGACTAATCACTTAACTGTGTTTGCCTCAGTTTCCTCATTTGTAAAATGAGAGATTGGACTAAGTGTTTTCTAAGGTTCCTTGAGCTCAATAGCTATGACCCTGTGATGCTAAGATCATGGTGATAATATAAAAATAGACATTTATTTAGGATTTTTTGTTTGCAAATTTCTTTACTTTTGTTATCTTTGATTTTCCAAAAAACTGTGGGAGATGGAGAGTATAGGTATTAATGTGTTCATTTTGATGATGAAACTAGAACTCAGAAAGGTTAAATAGAAGTATGGTACAGTGGGAAGACTATTAACTCTAGAGTCAGAGGATATGGGTTCAAATCCTGACTTTGGTATCTATTACTGATGTCACTTTCGACAAGTCTCTACTCTTAGGTATTACCTTCCTCATCTGTAAAATTATGAGGCTAGACATAATAAAGTGACTTTGGGGAGTGTCATATGCACAAGATCTGTGATTAAGTGATCTATGGCCACCTGGCTAATAAATATCAGAGCAGAATTAAAATCCAGATCTTCCATACTCCTAAGTCCATAATTTTGTCCACTACATTCTGCTCCTTTATATTCCTTAAGAGCATCATACATGGTTCTGGTCATGTAGTTGGTTGCAGTAGGTACTTAATGAAAACTTATGACTTAATAAATGCAAGGAATTTGATGAGATTAGAGCAAAGAAGGGAAAATAACTCAGTTTATAATGGATTTGAAGTCGGAGGATCTAGATTCAAATCCTAACTTTTCCATTTGCCTGTATGACTTTTGGGATGTCACTGCCCTGGGCCTCAGTTTCTTCATCTGTAAAATGAGAGTATGGAATTAGATGATCCTTCCAGCTTTAGTCTATGAATTCATTCTACTGAGACATTGTTCAGTGTTGCCACCTGAATAAGAATCCTTAAAATCTGTCTAAGATACATAGTTGTCTTGCAGTCATTTCAGTTGTGTTTACTCTTTATGACCTCATTTGGGGTTTTCTTGGCAAAGATACTGCCATGGTTTTTCATTTCATTCTTCAGCCCATTTGACAGATGAGGAAAGGGAGTCAAGATCTAGGAAGTCTATTCAAATGTAGGTGCCATTAAAATGATCCACTCTTCTCCAGTAGGTCTCTAGGACTAACCGTTCCTTTGGATCGAGGCCATCTCTTCTTTATTGTCAGAAGAACATTCAAGGAATTATGTAGGCCATCTTGGACCAAGTGAGAGTAGATGAAAATGATGGCATGTGGGTTGTAAGCTGACTCACCTTGCCTTTCTATAGAAACATGAGTTTCTGTAGTGAATTTTGACCCGGGTCCCCAAATCTAGAAGGAGGAAAACTGAAAGGAGAATGTTTGCTCCCAATCATTGGCACCTTTTGGGAAACAAAATGCGTTTGCTCATGTGTAGCTATTGTACTTCCTACATTTCCCAAGGAAAGTCTGGAAGCTTCTGTGTATAATAAACTGTTTGCTTGTTTTTGTCTAGACCTATGATTGCATTGGTGTTGATGACAAAGTGGGCGAGCTCCTTTCTTTGCTGCTGATCTTTCTGGAATATGTAGTCTTAGAGAGCATCCAGGGCCACTAAGAAATGAAGTCAGTCATCAGTCAACTGTGCTAAGCCATGAAAATATAAATACAAGCAGATAGTTCCTGTGCTTGAAGAGCTTATATTCTAAAGGGGGAAGGAAGACAGCTCAAAAAAGTGAGCTCAAATTGGAATGACTTGCCTAGGGTCATGCATCTAGTACCTATCAGAGGTAGAACTTCAATCCAGATCCCTCAAACTCCAAAGATGGCCTCTGTTCATTGGCTACGTAGCTTTCATGTTTTCTTCTACTTGCCTGTCAGGGCAATGGGTCAATCTTCAAATGAGTTTCCTTAGCCCTTTCCCCATACTCAGCCAGTACCTCCTATATTTTATTCTCCTTGTCTGTTGAAACAAAGCACATTATTTTCCTTTAGGACACCATTCAACTTCAATAATGACCTTTACAATGACTAATAGTCTTACAAAGCTTTAATTGCAATTTTTTTTCCTTTTGGGGAGTGAGTTGAGCAGAATAGCATGTCAGTTTTCATATGTCTTTTGTATCGGGGAATCAATAAAAACTGCTGCCTTTTGTTGATGCTATAGGAGGTTTTATGTCGATGACAAGGGATTTGATTTAATATTCTCTTTAAATAAGATCAACACCGCTGCAGTTGTAAAATCTTCGAAAAACTGCCAAGCCCATCAATATGGTATGAAACAAAAAGTTAGCAGCTCAGGATAAATTAGCACATGTGGCATGTCTTTGGGAAAGGTGGTAGATATTTATGGGCATGTGTTAAAATAGATACGTTTAGAGATTTGTTTCTACTCTTTAAAACGCACATAGGAAATGCAAGGAGGTGGCTTTCATTAATGTGGCCTTGCAAACTGCAAACTTTCTTTGCGGACGTTAATGATTTTCATAGAGCCATTTGGGATGTGGTGACATGATATAAACAGGTATTTATGATCTGCGGTAGAATCTATAGGGAGTATGGATTTATAGTTAAATGGTGAAGTGGGAATGAGGCTGGCTGTTATTGACAAAGCCTCTGGAATCTATATCCTGTTTGTTTCTTTCATTCACACACACACACTTTCTCTAGGGATGGAGTGGCAGTGTTGGCCGGGGTACCTGTTTTGCACTGGGGGAGAGGGAAGGGGGGAGTTAGCCTTTTCTCAGCCAGCAGAGCCCATTGGAGGAAAGGCTCCTCTCCAAGACTATGGAGGTCATTGCTAATATGTTTGCTTTGGTACTGGAGGGATATCTTTGCCAGCTCTGTTTTTGGCCTTACCATTAGGCAATTGTTGAATATTCAAGATCTATCTCTTTTTGATTTTGAGGGGAGGTAGTAAGATCTGCAGGGGGCAAGTGGGATTTTATAAAGCACCTTAGGGGATCAGATTCTGATGATCTCGATGGACAGAATAACTGTGGAGAATTAGGCATGTGCCACAGTCATCTATGTGAGCATCAATCATGCTATCAAAGCTGAGTAACTATGGACCACTATAGTACAACAGTGTTAAGAAGTTCATTATGGTTATAGCCAGCACCATAAATAAGAGTTATTTCCCTTAAGACAAAAATGATTGGGGAAAGATATTGTAAAGGAGGTGCAGAGGACAGTCTGATTGGGGGGAAGTGGCAATAATGCTCAGCAGGAAAGGGAGAGTTGGGAGATGGACCACCCATTCTCCTCTCTTCCTTTGTCTTCCTAGGCCCATGAACTTCATACTGATGTTGCACCCCCAAATTATAGAAGGTCTTCAGGTCAAACTATAAGCAAGGAACTGCCTTCTTTGTTTCCTTGCATTCTTGCTAATACTAACCCTAAACTTCAAAGATTTAATGATAAGAAAGATCCTTGAGAGAATTATCCCTCTTCGATTGTCTCCTAGGTTTTGAGAGAGATACAGATTTACATATTTTGGTTATGTCCTAATATCATCAGTTGTAATTTAGGCCCTGAAACTATGGCCAGACAAACCCTATGTCTTTGGGACATAAGACATTGCTCTGACCTTGGTCAAGTGATCAACCTCCCCCAACTTTTGCCTGAATTCATACCCTCCTCAAGTCACGTATCACCTGCTGTAAAGAGTATAAAAACCCCAGAATTGATCCCTTTGAGGAGGCATTTTTTTCTATGTTCTCCTCCCAGCCAAATTCAACATGAATTCCAAATTCATACATTTCTCTTTTTATTTCTAAGCTAAGTTATGGAGTCTTGCATTCTTGCAAAGGGTACCCATCCCAAATCCCAGGGGCTAAGCCTCAAGCACCTCACAATACCTCTCCTGATGTCCTCCTTTCCCCCATGCCTTATGGCAGTGTGATGATCTTCCTGTAAGGAAGCATGCTCCTCCACACTGTTTTGGTGCTGGGACAAAGCTCTTGTTGTCCTACTCTAGTTGCAAGTGTGGATATATTGCTGGTAAGGTCAGTAAGAATCATAATGGCAGAGTAGGGTTAGTTAGTCAAGATTCAAAGTCACATAATCCAAGTTCAGCCAAATTTCATTAAGGCAAGTTGGGCTACAGTAGAGCTAGTAATATCAAAAGCTCTAAGAAGGCTATCGAGAGTTGACTTGGATCCCTTTCTAAACAAGTCCTATTATCTATCCTGAGATATCAGATACTGCCTGTGCTTCATCAGAATTTGAGTTTCCCAAGACTAAGTGATTCTTGGCATGCATTCAGGAGCTTCTGGTGGTAATGGTGGGAGACAGAGACAAACAGACACAGAGAAAGAGTGACTGAGACAGAAACAGAGAGTTTCAGCCATGTTCAATGAATGAATCTGAGTGTTCCACTGATTTTATGGAGTGGACTCTGGGAAGGATGCTTGGATGATAGCCCTTAATAAATGCTTTTTGATTGGTTGAGAAGAATAAAACTAGTTTGCCAATATCAATCTTGGTCTTTTTGGGAACTTCATATCTATTCTCTGTAATCTGGTTATCTTTTTGAATAAGGAATCCTTGTTCTGGAGAATCCTGAGATCATTCTTGGAATAAATGCTTTCATCAAGCATGCTTCATGGAATAATTTTATCTTTTCTGTTTTTTATGCCTGCCTTGGAGATCCCTTGATATGGATCCTTTTTTACTGTGCTGGGTGCTGGGAATACAAAGACAATACAAAACAGTTCCTGTCCTCAAGGATTTTACTTCTTAATTAGTAGAGATTTTCCTGTTCTTCTTTATCTAGTGCCAACTGTTCAACTCTTCTCTTTTCATTTTCTCCCTAGTGGCTTCCTTTACCCAGATTTTGGTCTGTTGTATCCTTGGACATTAGGTAAACAGGACACAGGTGACAATTTTCATTAATTACACAATGATATCCAATTAACCTTGAAATTCTAAATTACCTAAGACCTGACCATCTAGTCTTTTGTTCAATCTATCTTCCCTTTTTACTTCACCCTCTCTTCAACTCTTTTTATCCTCTGATATTCATTGGCATCTGTCCACAATGGAGAGATAAGGAAGCAAAAATATGGAACACTATAAAGTTAGTGCAAAAAACATTTGATTACAAAGGTCCAGAATCCATTGATCTCAGAGTTAAAGCATTAATCAAGGAAGTTTGTTGATGCTAAAAGTGATGTCTCCTTTAATTACCAAGATCTATGATCCTAAGAGGTCATCTCCTTGCATCATCTTAGGGCCAGCTGCAGTTGTCTTGGGGTCTCTACCATTCCTAATAGTCAAGTAAAAATTGAAGCATTTAGGCCCTAAAATCATTGATTTAGATTGAAAGACATCAAAACTCTTTGGACTAACAGTTCTGATTTTTATCTGAAGACTTTGTGTTGAGTAGATAAAGCATGAAATAACAAAGGGACTAGGACCAGAGTTGACTCAGAAGGAGCCTGGGGCATTGTTTGAAGGCAGCCTAGACTTGGGATAAACTTTCCTCCTCCCCCACCCCACCCCCCAACCTGAAGCATCCTGGGACCAAGGTTCATTGACCTTGAAGACATTCAATACAGTTCCCTCTTTTTCTTTCTCATTGCCCCCGGGATTCTAGAATGGAACAATTAGCACTTCCAAGAATATGCTAGTTATTTCCTTTCCAATAAATATATATATTACATATTTAAAGTGCTTTTGTTAAAAAACATTTTGTTAAGTTTTAAAAAAGAATTGACGATCATATTATTACATGCTCAGATCTCCCTTTCCTTCCCTTTCCTCTTTTTTTCTTTCCTTCTTGTTTTACTTAGCATATCTAGTTTCCACCTTGCTATTCAGGGATGATTTTTCCTTTCTCCAAACCATGCTCATCAACTGAGACTTGTGTTTTTTCTCTAAGACAGATTACCAGCTGAGTGCAGGCAGCAGGTTGACATAACCAGATCAAAATGCTTTGAATTTTGAAAATGATTCCTTTTTTGGTTACTATGCCCAGTGATGAAAGTAAAGCAGTTGTCATCCTAAAAGCAGCACCATATCCAGAGTAGACCATTTCCAATTAGAGCATTTAAGATTTATGTAAAAAATGATGGGAAGTACTGAGATGTTACATGGTAAAATTCAGGTAATGGGAATTTCTGTTTTAAAGTTTGGAATCTCTTTTCCCCCGCAGTTCCAAAACAATATCCTTGTGCATTTCAGCAGCTTATAAGTTCATTCTAATGTGTTTTCCTTATTTTTGATAGCAGCACCCAAAGCCATGAAAACGATGGGTGGCAGGTTTATATGGTGTCCTCAGGGTAACTTACACATTATAATAGCTTCCATAGAGGAGAGGGATTCATCCACTATTCGTTTAGTTTTTTCCTCTTAAAAACTAGGTCTACCAGTCACATTGGTAGGACTAATATTGGTCCCTAATGGTCAGTTGAATAAAAAAATCCAAGTAGTAACATCATCCTCACTTCCTCCTGCCTCCATCAAAGCCCACCATCTTCTGAATAATCAAACTTTCAGTTGAGTTTTTGATGTTAGCCAAGAACAGCCTATGAGCTTAAACTTCTCACTCATTCAGGGATGTGATTGTTGATAAGCACAGAGAACCTGCTATCAGATCTCAGGAAGAGACAGACAGACAGAAATCTAGTACCCAGAAGTTACAAAGGGAATAATTATAAGCCTAGGACTAAATTTCTGAAAAGTAGGGTCATTGATCGCCACACTATTGTAACTTCATTGTTTTGAATCTTAAACATAATAATACTAATAATAGTTATCATGGGCACATTGAATAAGTGTCAGTTTTCTAATCTATAAAATGGGAATAATAATACCTCTAATAGCTATTTAGTAGGGCTGTTGTAAAAATTTGATATATGACTATAAAGCACTTTGTAAACTTTAAAAACTTGTTTCATGTCAGCTATTATCACTCAACTCATTCTTCTCATCTTTTTGAGGTCCATTTAAAAAATTTATTTGGTCAATTTCAAACATTATTCCTTGGTTATGAAAATCATATTCTATTCCTCCCTCCCCTCCCCCCACCACTCCCTTAGCTCTCCTCATCTTTTTGGATGGAAGTCAGGTAGGATTAGTACCGGGACAAGTAGCTATCTTGCTATAATTCTTTATATTTAATGTTCTATGAACTTTTGTGTAGGTAGATAAAATAATTGCTTTTATAATTGAATAAAAATATAATATAAGCTAATCTTCCATAGGCTTCTTGATAGCATCTTGATAACAATTCTAGTAGCAGACAGGATAATTGAAATCATCTTAATTTCATCCTTTTATGACATGTCTGGTTTCTTCTGCTCTTTTTGATATATTGAAAGTTTTTTATTCCAAGTAGCTTAGGGATTATTAGTATTTGGAATGGTGATGTATTAAAAACATTCTTAACTTTTTATGATTTCCAATGTTAGGTCTGGACAGTTGTGACAATAATTTGATCTGTGATTATATCAGGTATTGCACAGTTCACTGTTGCATTTTCAGGACTATCTTAAGGTCTTTATTACTAATAAAATACTTTCCAGTCCATGTCTGTTAGTGAGCTTTCAATGTGTAATGGTGACCTATTAGGTTATATTTTGCTAGGGATTTCTTAGGTATTCAGTTTGGGAGACTACAGCAAGGTGTTACATAGTTTCTGTGGGTTTCTTTCATAATCTGCAATAATCATGGAGTTTGGACTTCTTTAAAATAATGCTTTTGTTGTTTTGGAGATTGATGAAGTGGTCCTGAATTGATACAATACATTTTTTACTTCCATAGTTAAATGCCTATATCTGCCATTTGATCACTGTTCTTTTGGAGGTAGATAGTTGGGACATTGCCTATAAGGTGGGGGATGATTCTCTTATTTGACCAAGGCACCAACTGAAGGTTTACTTTAGTTTACATTTGACAAATCCAAAGGTATATTCATCAACCTGTTGTCTAAGTGTATTGTTGCTCAGTAAAACAGTGTTTGTTTGTTTAAAAACTTGTTCTGTCATTTTTTGACCTATTTATCATATGGTCTGGGAATGTCTATGAATCCTCATCCTTCTTTTTTTCTGGCAAAAACATCTCAATCTTCCTGTAGCTGCTTGAGGGTGATGTGGCCTAGATTTCATTAATATTACATGGACTTTTGTCAGGATGCTTTCCAAATCAGTAATAGTCCATTTTACAGTTCTGAAATTGTTCATTAAGACTCGTATTATGAAGGTAATAATTGCTTTAAATGTGTCTTTTCCATTAAGTTTTGATTTCAGAATGCCAGTGAAACTCTCTTAACATATTCAGCCATAGCTTCTCATTGATAGTTATACACCTGATGATTTTTGCTTGATGGAGACTGAAACATTTGTAAGTGTGGCCTTCAATCCGTTGGTTCAACTTGACCTCTGGGCTCAAGCTTGAAGCCTTCAGTAACTATCTTTCTTTGGCTTACATTAAGAATTTTATACTTAACAAATCCAAATCACCTTTTGATGTCCTTGGAACAAGATTCCACAAGATGAAGGAGCTATTTATGGAGTGTAATTGTGGAGCCATATACAGCTTTCTATCATCCATACACATCAAGTAATTAATAAGATATTTTATTCTGACTCCTTTGGCTTGAAAGACTTACTTAATTCTATTTAGGAGAGATGATAGTAGGTTGAAGGCAGAATCCTAGTGGGTTTAAGCTGCCTCCTTGTCTCAATCAAAAAACATTGATTAATTACTTACCATGTTCTGGACATGATGCAAAGCATGGGATATACAAAAAAAAATGAAGACTGTTCTTGCCCTCAAAAAACTTACATTTTCATGAGGAGAACTACATGTCCATAACCATGTATATAGAATCAAGGTAAATTTGGGGAAATTCCCCAAGGTAACAAAGGAAGGGGGCAAAGGAAAAGATCTTTTATAGAATGGAATATTGAAAGAAGCCAGAAATTCTAAAAGACAGAAATGAGGAGGGAAAGAATTTCAGGCACAGGGGACAACTAACATAAAAGCAAGGGGTAGGAGATAAATATAGGTAGAGCAGCATAAATTAAATATAAAGTGAATGAAAGAGAGTAATGAATAAGAAAACTGGGAAGATGGGAAAGGCTCAGTTTATGAAAAACTTTAAAAACCAAACAAAGAAATCCATATTTGTTCCTAGAAGTAAGGAAACCACTAAAATTTACTGAATTGGAGGTGGGTGTTGTAGTCAGGTTCCATACTTTGGCAGCTATTTAGAGGACATTGGGGAGGGAGGAAAGTGGAAAAGCAGGAGACCAATTAGGAGGTAATTTAAATAATTCAGAGAAATGATTATAAGGACTTGAAGCAGGATGGTGTCTTGTGAAGTGGTAGAAAGGGGATATATATATGAAGGAAATAAGGTAGAAATGACAACATTTGTTGACTGGATATGTGGAGTGAGTCGAAGTGAAGAGTTGAAGATTACAATGTTGTTGTGAACCAGAGTGACTGGAAGGATAATAGTGTCCTCCACAAAGCAACTAGTTGGTGTAATGGTTAGAGTGCTAGACCTGGAGTCAGAAAGACCTGAATTCACATCTGACCTCAGATACTCACTAGTTGTTTGATCCTAGCCAAAGCACTTAACACTGATTGCCTCAGTTTCCTCTTCTATCAAATGAGCTGGAGAAGGAAATGTCACACCGCTCCAGTGTCTCTGCCAAGAAAAGCTCAACTGAGGCCACAAAAAGCTGGACCACCTGAACAACAACAATAGAAGTAGGGGAGTATTTGAGTGTTTGGACAAGTTGAATTTGAAAAGCCAATGGTACATGCAATAGTCATGTTCAACAGCCAATTGGTTATGCTGGAGAAGAACTCAAGAGAGATGAACCATGTATGGATCTAGGCATCATCTTCATAAAGATGACATGTGGATCCCAGGGAAACTAATGCAGTTACTAAGGGAAAGAGGACAGAAAGAAAAGAGAAAGAAGTTTTTGACTGATCCTTGGGGAACAAATAGCAATAGTTAAGGAATATGGCATGGATAAAGATCCAATAAAGGAGACTAAAAAGATAGGAAGAGATCCAAGAAAGAGGAGTGTCAGGAAAGTCAGAGAGGAATGAGTAGAAAGGCTGATGAGGTGCTATACTCTGTATTCATGTATGTGTGTATATGTTTCATATGTGTGTTTGAATATATATGTATGTATGTATGTATGTGGGTTTTTGGGGGAAGTATAATGAATTTTAGGACAACATCTATTTTAAGGTGCTTCTAATTTTGGTAGGAGTGAGACAGATATGAAAAGGTAGCTAATTGTATCCTAAAACAGAATTAACTTTTTAGATTCCTAGATTTCAAACCAGAAGTGATCTTAGACACCATTGTCCAACGTCCCCATTTTACAAATAAGGAAAAATGAACCTTAGATGTGATTTGTGCAAAGTCACTTTAGTAACAGGCAGAGAAAGAATTGGAAACCATGCGCTAGGTAGGACTCCATATTTGATGCTCTTCCATGCCTCCCTGAGTATGGTAGGGCATTAGATGTATTACATGCAGTGTAAGTCTTAAGGTGGTCCATATTGGGGAAGGGGGCTCAGTGTAAAGCTAAAATGAGAAAGGAGAAAAGCTTCATTGGAGAGGGGAGATTTGAGCTTGATTTTCCAGAGAGATGAGCAAAATTTGGATAATGCCTGCTATAATAGGACCTTGCACATTTTATGTTATTATTATTATTGTTGGTGTTTTGTCTGACTTGTGACTTCATTGGTATGTGAAATTCCATGTGCAGATATTCCTATCAATACAGATCAACAGCTATTAGGCAAATTATAGACATTAAGGGTTACTTGGGTACTTTATAATTTAAATATATTTATTTATAATATAATATACATACAAATATATTTATTTATAGATATAATTTATACATTAAAATCCCCAGTTAACCTCCCCCACCATTAAAGAGGGCATCATTTGGCAAAAAGATATATGTGAAATGTAAGATTAAACATTAATACCCAAATAAATTCTAAGTATTATTTTTATAAGATTTATTAATAACCACTTGAAGATGAGGAAAAGTGAAGAACCTGAATAAAGAGCAGCTTCCTGGACCATAAAAATGGGAGAAGCAAGAGAGAAGGGTGGAGTTACAGAAACTTTTATCTACAAAATATAAGGGTATAATGTGGGGACAAAAAAAGGAATTCTGGGAAATTAAGTCTAAAAGTACAAAATTCTAATTACACTATATATAAAACTATGTTTTAGTTATTTGTTTATCAGTTTTTTCTCTGGTGATGGAAATTCCCAAGTCATTCTTCAAACAATATTTCTGTTGCTGTATATACCTTGGGGTACTTTGAGGTTAAGAGACTTGCCTAGGCTCACAGTCAGTGAGTGTCAGAGGTAGGAGTTGGACTCAAGTTTTCTTGAATCTGAACCTTATTTTCTGCCCTCTTACTTCATGCTTTCCATATAGTAGATGCTTAATTGACATAAATTGAATTGAAATGACAGAGAGGAAGTGAGGGGGAGAAAGAGATTTTACATCCAGAACAGGGATTGATTGGAGCAGTAGAGGAAGTAAAGGCGTGCTTAACCCAAATGAGCATGGTGTTAATGGGTGTACAGCACTTGGAGTCACGAGTTCTTCTTGGGTTGCAGTAAAAGCCAAAGTTGACGAAGAAAGTTGGCGCCATATTATGGGCTTTGGATGGTGAAATAAGAAATTTGGATTTAGAATCATTGCATTCTAGAGCTGGGAGGTAGCTTAAAGGTCACTGAATGCAACACGCTCATTTTACAGGTGAGTAAACTGAGCCCAAGAGAGAGAGAATTCTTTGCCAAAGGTTACGCCTCTAGTTGGTAGCCCAGCCAGGTCTGGAGGCCCCATTGTATCTTACTGGCAGAAAGGTAAGCTCCCCTGGTTTCCGTCTACAGTTCCTCAATGAGGAAATCTGTTATGGCGCCTTGCCATTGGAACCAGTGAGCTCATGCAGCTGTTTCTGCCCGGCGTGTTGAAAACCCTTACTTAATGACCAGGTTTCCCAAATGAGTGAAGCGTGGGTCATATGAAAATGTTAGCTTGGCCTCCCTAGCTTCCTTCAGTCTCAGACCCCATGCCAGGTATTCCTTATTTCTATTTGCTAAATGTTAGTTGAAACAAAGGGCTGTTTTGTTGGGATTGTGTTTCCCTGTGGAAAAGATTACTTTAGGCACATTTTACGAAAATGCTTTTAGAAAGAATTTTGTGTGAGTTGAAAACAGTGAAGGAAAGCAAATGTCTTGATGGCTTTTTATTACAATAAAAACTGCAGCAAAAGCTCTCTCTTCCTTCCCCATCCCCCTAGTCAGTTGAAATAAACCTCTCTGTCTGTAGGAGGACAGCCAGAGAAAAGATGGGGGAAATGGTGTATGTTTTAGGTCCAAGATCCTGGAAAAATAGCTGTCGTTGATATTCTCAAGAATGTGATGGGGGAATGGAGGGAATAGAGGTAGGAACCAAAGAGGTCATTATGAAAGTTAGACAGTGGCCATAGAAATGATTTGTCAACAGAGGACTTTACCTTTAAATACAAATAAAGAAAATTATTAATAATCTCTAAAAGTGTTAGTTCTGTATTTGGGGAGAGGAATATGGGGAATAAGCAAAGATTCAAATAATAAAATCTATTTTTTTTAAAGAAATGGCTTTAACATTCAAGTGCTTTTCTCAAATATCTTTAGATTTGTGTGATCATTTTCTGACTAACGAAAAGGGGCTCTTATGAGAGATATGCCAATTATGCAGAAACAACTCTTTCCTCCAAATTTTATCTTTAGAGTGAAGCTTTTTGACTATCAGGTAATCGTCTTGGCAGCTAGAAATCTATGGATATACTGGGTATGGCAGAGAAAGATGTGTGACCTATCAATTTTATCTCAGGGTCCCTTCTGAAAAGATAGCCCGCAACCATATGTTAAATCTGTCAATCAGCAAATATTTATTAAGTATGTATGTACCAGGCAAAAAACTAGGTGATGGAAATCACTTCTATGGCCAAAGGTTCTAGGGCCCTCTGGAAAGGAGAGTGAAGCCTTAGAACATTCTAGGCAGTAAGAGAACTAAGATAGATAAATAAGGCAACACAAGGGATATAACAAAAGACAATTGAATATTTTTTAAAAGTTAATGCACATATTTCATTGCCCCAAATCCCATTCTTCATGTCAGGCAGGCAGGCAGGTATTTATTTTATGGGCAGTGAAGTTGTCTTTGTTACAATAAACCCTAAAAGCCTCTAGTGGACAATAACCCAAAGGGGTGTGTGTGTGTGTGTGTGTGTGTGTGTGTGTGTGTGTGAGTTTGGGGGACTGGTATTACCATTTTCAGCTCTTGACTGGAGTTCTAAGGCTTGGCCACTAGGGCTTAGAAATCTCTGTCCCATGCTAGTTCATGCCATTTATGGAGTAATGGAAAATTTCATAGTGGTAATATTAATCACAGTTTACATGTATATAGGAACTTAGGGTATGCAGAACCTCTTATATATAAATAGTCTATAAACATTTTTTTTGTGGTTATCTCTTTTTAGTCATGTGACTCTTCATGACTCCATTTGGGGTTTTCCTGGTAAAGACACTGGAGCGGTTTGCCATTTCCTTCTCTGACTCATTTTACAGTTGAGGAAACTAAGGCAGAGTTAAGCAACTTGCCCAGGGTTACACAGCTAGGAAGTATCTGAGACTGTATTTAAACTCAAATTTTCCTGACTCCAGATCTAGCACTCTATTCACTGTACCACCTAGCTGGCTTTAATTTAACATTTATCAGCACTGTGGCAAGTGCTAGAGATAAAAATAAGAAATATAACCCCTGCCTTCAAAGTACTTACAATCTAAGGGTGGAAGACAAAACCTAAAAGGAAGCCAAAAATGAGAGGAGTCACCAGAGAGTACTCAGTGAGGGGTTGAAACCAAGAAGAGCAATTGATAGAAAATAAAGAGGTTAGCTGGAAAGTTCTGAGGCTTCCATGAAGGAAAACTTGGTGGTGGTGGTGGTGGTGGTGGGGAGTTTATTGCTCTGCCTTTCAGATCCTAATTAGATGGGAGAGGTAGCTGAGACTACTGAAAAGGAGCTGAGTGTCCAGGATGATGAGGTTTCAGGTGATAAGTTTATCTTGGGAAAGGCACTATGCTTGAAAGTCTCTCTCTCTCTCTCTCTCTCTCTCTCTCTCTCTCTCTCTCTCTCTCTCTCTCTCTCTCTCTCTCTCTCTCTCTCTCTTTTTCTCTCTCTCTCCCTCTCTGTCTCTGTCTCTGTCTCTCTTTCTCTCTCTCTCCCTCTCTGTCTCTGTCTCTGTCTCTCTTTCTCTCTCTCTTCTCTCTGTCTCTTTCTTCCTTCTCTCTCTTGTCTCTCTCTCTCTAGATATCTCTCTGTCTATGTCATAAATATGTAAATATAAAATAAAATTCACACCTCACAACTGGGCCAGTTAGGTGCTGGCATTATCCAAAACTTTTACAAATGAGGAAACTGAGACCGAGAGAAATTTATTGATTTATCCAAAGTCCCGCATCTGGTAAATATCTGACATAGGATTTGAATTCAAGTAGTCTTGATTCTTAATTCAATGACATATCCATTATGTATCCATCTACCTTACCTTACTAATCTTCAGGGTGCCATCTTGCCCTTAGTTACACAGATGAACATGTCTCTTCCCATTTACACATCTTACTCACCTGACCTCTAGACAATATCTATACATCACCAAATTATTCCCACCAGAGCAGGAGGCAGTAGGGAATCTTCCTGGGACCCCGTAGGCCTTCTGGGTTGCCACCCTGACAACTGCAGTGGAGGCTCCTATCCCAAGATAGATGGAATGAGAGAAAGGGTCAATTCTATTCAACAAATACTTATTAGGCACCTATGTGCTTCAGGATACAAGGAATAAGAAATAGCCCCTTTCTCTCAAGAAGGTTGTATTCCACTGGGTGAAATAAAAGGGATGAGTAGAGTGATGGTGTTTTAGCCACTAAACAGGAAAACCTGAGTTCAAATCTAGTTTCAAACACTTAATATCTGTTTTACCCCAAGCAAGTCACAACTACTGCCTGCCTTAGTTTCCTCATCTATAAAAAGGGTCAATGATTTCATCTAACTCTCATGGTTGTTGTGAGGCTGTAAATGAAATAATACTTATAAAACATATTGTAAACCTTAAAGCACCATATAAATGCCAGCTATTGTTACTCTTTGCTACCATTTATAAAATACCCTGGCTAGATGAACTCACTTTCCTCTTTAAAACCTTCAGGAGTCTTTCTTGTAGAACCTAATTTTGGACATGATCTGATGTTGAGAACCAGTGCTCTGTAGCATCCTGCAAGGCATTTTTGGTTTATTGTTTTCATTCCTTTAAAGCTGAAAATTTCATCTGGATTTTAAATCTGGGTACTGAATCTTCAATCAAAAGCATAGTGCCCTAGAAGGACCATTGATTATGGCATACAAAGAAAAATTCTATCTTTCCAATTTGCTACTTGTGTGACCTAAGACAGGTAATTAAAAAATGTCTCTTTGCCTCAGTTTTTCCATCTGTAAAACAATGGACTTGAAAATCTCTATCAGCTCTTAATCCATGATTCTATGATGTAAGTTTTCTGAACCTCACTCTAGAAGGGCACGAGAAATTTCAAATTCATCCAAGTAATCCTCTGTTTGGTTCTTTCAGGAGACAAAGCAGTTTCTCTTACTATTCTGAAGTTGTTTCAGGGATCTCATGTTCCCCTCCTCCAACCCTTAATCCCCAATACCTGAAAATTTTTATCATGGCATCTCACTATAGTATCTGGAATTTTGATTCCTAATCAGCATTGGGATCTTTTGAAGAAGGGGAAGAGCTATAATCCATCACCTGTTAATGGCAGGGATTTGGGTAGTTTCTTTGAGGACCCCTAAGAAGGACCTTGTTGGTCTCCAGAGAAGGAATGACTAGGTTGGACTTATGAGTGGATAGCTATCTATGCTATTTGAGAGGGTGCCTAGAAGGGTGGTGATTGAGTGCTTGGCACCAACATGTTAACTACTCTGACTTATCATTTGCCCTTTGGGTCTTGAGTCATTTTGAATGGCTCCTGGTTGTGGAAACTGAGGAGTCTGAGAGGAGAGAAGTTCTGGTATGACAGAAGGGTGCCAAACCAGGCCAACTTCTTAATTCTACCTCAGGTCAACCTTGATT